>NC_070638.1:16880190-17180190 GCF_947347685.1 Pleuronectes platessa | reverse complement strand
ATTTTATTAAAAAAATATTTGTTATTGAATAGATAAATGTGGTTTATAATGCAATGCTTGTGCCAACCATACCAAACTCCTTGATATACAGTTTGCAGTATCAGTTTGACATAAAGCTACAGCTAATACATGTTTGTTGTTTTTTGTATGACTTGAATTTAAATGTCAATACTTGATTTTACAGCAAACACTCAAGCATGTGCATATAGAAATAAAAATGCTGAAGATCTGTTCTTTACCACTAGAGGTTTTGGGTGCAGGTTTATTTACACCTCTCTACATTTCATGTAACCCCATTGATTTCTAATCTTTTTATATCACTGCTATTGACATTGAAATACCAATGTATTTTCTTTTAATTCGTCAAACTTTACAAAAAGATTCAATATATTTCATGAAAATATTGAAAAAAAAAAAAATCTCTTAATATTATTGTTGAATTGGCTCTTATGTGTTAACCAAGGCTGAGCCCCACCGAGCAGCAGCCCTCCTTTTAAGATGGGTAACTAATAAATGAGCGGGTAACTAAATATTCAAAAACACTACGTAATCCCAGAGTACATTGCTCCACTCTCTGCATTACCTAATCCCACAAAGCACCGCGGGGGGCGTGGACATGGCTTGTTGTCAGAGCAACCTGCATGTCATTAGACCCGCCCCGCCCAGCACATCATCTCAAGCCAATCGGAGGCCGTAGAAATGACATCATTGTTATTTTCAGTGGCGCTGCAGCTTAGAGGTGGATAAAGTTCGTCTCCACGTTGGAAGTGATAGAAAGTATAATCCCTATTCAGCGTGTAGTTTCCATACCGAGTGGCGGAGAATCAATCGAACCGGGAAAGTAGACGTGGGAGAACTTTGACGCTCTGCGGAAGAGGAAGGATTTTTTTGGTATCGATGATCGGTCGTGTCACAGGAGAAAAGTTTTCTCAGGACACCAAGTTGTCAAGTGAGTTGAACTTCAACAATAGGCGGACTCTATCACAGGACAGAAGGGGGATCCGGAGTCCCGGGACACATGTAAACAGTGGATTCGAGTGCGATCAACGGAGAAAACGAGTCTTCCCTCAAGGTGATTCAAACTTTATGTCCAGGAAAATGGAAGCTACCTTCTACGACGAAGCCGTGAGCGCGTCTAACCCCCAGCATGAAGGCACAACGGTGTACGGCTTCAACCCCAAAACCCTCAGACAGACCATGACTCTGAACCTCAACGACCCGAAAAGCTTCAAGCCCCAGCTCAGCGCCAGGGCCCTGGACATCCTGACCTCCCCCGACGTCGGGCTCCTGAAGCTGGCCTCGCCTGAGCTCGAGCGGCTGATCATCCAGTCCTGCAACGGGCTCACGACGCCCACCCCGACCCAGTTCGTGTGTCCCAAAAACATCACCGACGAGCAGGAGGGTTTCGCCGAGGGCTTCGTCAGAGCCCTGGCTGAGCTCCACTACCAGCAGCAGATCCCGGTGGTCCTGCCCGACGCGCTGACCGGCGCCGCCAGCAGCGCGGCATCCGGGGCTGCTGAGCCCGAGAGCGGCGGGGTCCCCTACAGCTGCACGGTGCGCAGCGAGCCGCCGGAGTACACCAACCTGGGCAGCTTCGGCCGGGATGCGAGCACCGCGTCTGCACCTGCCAGCGAGAGGCACCCACCCGCGGCTTACCCGCAACCCGCCCACAACCACATGGACCAGCAGCTGGCGGCGGCGGCGCACCAGCACCAGCGCCACACGCGGCCGCACGCCCTCAAGGAGGAGCCGCAGATCGTGCCCGAGATGTCCGGGGACACGCCGCCGCTCTCCCCCATCGACATGGAGAACCAGGAGCGCATCAAAGCCGAGAGGAAGCGCATGCGGAACAGGGTGGCCGCCTCCAAGTGCCGGAAAAGGAAGCTGGAGAGGGTGTCCCGGCTGGAGGACAGGGTGAAAAACCTGAAGAATCAAAACACGGAGCTGGTTTCCTCCGCCAACGTCCTGCGGGACGAGCTGGCCCTGCTCAAACAAAAGGTCATGGACCACGTTAACAGCGGCTGCCAGCTCATCTTGACGCAGCAGCTCCAGGCGTTCTAGACTGCTCTAGGGGAAAAACAACCGAGTGGCACTTTTTGGGGACCAAATGCAGCTTAAACGGGCCTTTCCAGCCTCACAGAGGAGCCTCAGCCATGTTTCCTCTAATCACTACTCAGGCTGTTGATGGTGACTGACAAGAGACTTATAATTGGTCAGTGTATTGAATTGAACAGGACAGAAGCCAGCAGACCTAATGCACGAATCACAGCTCAGAGGGAACGTTTCATATATCACACCATGTCATTTTGTTACATGTTTCTGTGTTTTATTGGTTTCTTAAAAAAGAAAAAGAAAAAATCCATCCAAAACGAGGAAAAAATGGAATTTGTAATTTGTACAAGGAAACATGGCAGGTGTCCAAACAGCTAAATGTCAAATTGACTGTGGCCCACACAGACTTCCATCCCGGCTGGACTGTCAGTCAGAGCTTGTGTGGGATCAGATGGCAGATGGATAGAGAAACACAATGTGAGCCAGGCATTGTCCCGGCAGATCTCCCAGTATGTCCAGTATATGTATAAGGATACAGACTTGAGTCTAGCACTGAGTATCCCACCAGCGAGCAGCCGATATGTACAGATTTAACACTTAAAAACCGTTTCACACCTTTACGCACGGACTCTTGTAGGTGTGTTTGTAGCGTTTACTGACAAATACTGCCTTACTTTCTTAACCCCCCTGTGTTCAAACAGCTTTGTGATATACGTGTAACTAATGTTAGACCTGAATTAACACTTTGTAATAATATTTCTACGCTGTATTTTCGAGCACTTCGACTGTAAATATGACGAAATAAAATGTTGGACACGCGTAAGTGCTTGTGTGTGGTGGACAATCAGAGGATGGAAACGAGGTGTAGAACATGAAATAATTGAACGGAGTCTTCATGTGAAGTGTTTGTTATTGAAGGAACTGGGCGGACGGGATGTTGAGTCACCAGAGTAGAGTGCGACGTGCGCGTAATGGCTGAAGCTGCGCTGCCTCCTATTGGCCAGCGAGGTGTCGGAAGTTGGCTGCAAGCGGCCAAATATGGCAAGAGGTCCTGAGCCTAGCCCTGTGTGTGTGTGTGAGTCACCATCCTACCACCGCAGCTGGTGTCTCCCAGTAGAAGAAACCAATACAGGAAAAAAATCAGATTTGTTTACACACTATCGAAGTGTATTTGGAAAAAGAAAAAAAACATATTAGGATGAAAATAATACATCGTAAAAAACAAGATTCATGTTTTATTTACATAAAGTGCTGTCTGTAAAATTAACCAAATACAAACAACATTTGTGTAGAAAAAGATACAAATTTATACAAATTTGAACCCTGTACTAAACAAACGCGGCGAACACACACAAACAATGTGGACCACCGACACCGAGGGACACTTCGGAGAGTCGCAGGAAATTCGTCACTGCAGGTTTATGAAGGAGTTAGCTTTACCCATGTGGATGATAAAGACCCAACTCACCCACAGTAAAATGAAAGAGATGTTTTCAGCTACTCCTCGACTAGACCTCCTCTTAGGATGTAATACAAACTGCTTGACTGACATCTTTAAAGGAGGCTGTACACATCTCTATCATTCTGATTGGCCCATTAAATTAGACATAAAGATCACCATAGCGTTGACCCCAACTTCAGCCTAACATGAGGTCTAATCAGCGCTCTTATAGCTGCATTTAAATCAAACGCAAATATAACATCCTCACATTTAGAATCTCACTGTATGACAGAATTTAAAGTTATGGCTGGTCGACCCCCAACTTGTCTGACTGGACACACAAGAATAAAGCAGCTACAGTGCTAATTTGTCAGGGATTGGCTGTTAGCAGGTGCTGACGGCCCACTCTGTGTCCACTATCCAAATATCTTCTTTCATCCTGCTGCACTCATCCTTTTCCTGTGCAACATATACGAAAAATGTCAGGTCTTCTATGTTTTTTTCTGAACACACTGTAGCTGGTCCATTTGTGATTGAGGTGGAAATCGCATTTGGTTCCTGATGATATCCACAGTTTATGCACAGTCCTGCGTCAGGACTCCTCAGCTGACGTGCATGCCCTCTTTCCCAGCGAGCCGCTGCCGGTGGACGTGGTCTTGTTCTAGTTCCTCGTGGCTCGGATGCCAGAGCCGCGACAGGATGCGCTCCATGTTGAGGGCATACATGGTGTGGGAGGGCATCACGCCATGGTGAACCTACACAAGACCAATGGTACAGAGGATATTAGACCATAGAAATGTCTGATGGTTAATGGTGACAGAGCAGAAATATATAATGTGAAAAATTTAGTGACAAGCAGCAATTACAGAACAATTCAGACACAAACAAACATGTTGAAATGTCTAATAAAAAAAAAAATACAGATTTTAACCTTGTTGAAATATAGTATACAATTCTCGGAATCCCTGTCACTCAGTTGTGTATATTTAAAATTGTAAAAACAATTATTTTCTATGTGACCACGTATTATGTTCAAGTTCATCACTTATAAACATGGTTACTGAGGCTCACTTACTGCTACGCACTTCTGCTTACACTCTATATATACAAATCAAGAGGTAATATGTCACAACTTCTATATATGAAGCTTGTGTTATTAGGATCAGGTCTCTTGATTTAGATCTTTTTTAAAGATTAGGGTTGAAATCGATGATAATGTTCTCCATTTATTTTTAATGGTAAAAAAAGTCTTGAAAATTGCTTGTTTCAATTTTCTACAATTGAACCCAGAACCCACAAATAATACATTTTGTGTAACTAAAGAATAAAAAAAGCAGAAATTCCTGAAGAATGAGAAGCCGACTAAACAGCTCTGTTTCCCCAACTCTTAAATCAACAACATCAGGGTTTTTGATAGAAGACGGGTATAAGGAAATGTAATCACGTTTAACCTGGTTTACGGTTGATTCATGACCTAAATCTGGCGACTGCATATATTTCATTAAAACTTCGGAATATCATTGCATTCCATTTAATTCTTCCAATCATACAAGGTACTGCTGAAAATGCTTCAACTGGCAACATCCATGAGAACATTTCTCTTTTACCTGCAACGCCTCCAGGAGATCGAACAAGCTGATTGGAGAGAGAGGCATCGGAAGAATGTCGGCAGAACAAGCCAACAAGTGGACAGCTTGTTGTTCAGCCTCATCAGGTGACACTTGAGGTGGTGGACCAGCAGGGAGAGAAGCACTTGGAGGAGGACTGCATGAAAGAAACAATTAAAAATCCCTGTGAACTGAGAATGTGATCCTTATTGCTATAACTCTTTAATGACATCTACAAAAACAATTAATACCGCTGCAGATTACTGGATGGAAACCATGCCAAATAACATTTACAAAGTATTTATCCTTCAGAGCAGCAAGGCTTTTTATGTCAGCACTAAGTCTTTTTCTTATAATTAAACATGCACAATGCTTATATTCTTGTAAGAGCCGAGACAGTTCTTACCATTCAGTGACACTGTGGTAAGCAGCGAGGCTGTTTTTCAGATAAGGCTGCGGCGTGACATCACTGCCAAAGGCGTAAGGGAAATGACCATCCCGTAGCCGATACGCCTTCCTCCGGGTGATTACAGCTGTCAGGACGTCTTTCAGGTGATGCTGGAATAAATCAGAGCGGAAAGTAGAGCTTTAGCGAATCACATAAGAAGTGGTGCACAACATCCATACACATATATATATATATATATATATTGGATGACAACGAAAAGGTCATTCTCAAAATTCATCTTTACCAAACCAAGACCAACACTGTGTGACTTTGTGTTTAACCTACGGGTAAGTGTGTGTCAGCTGGTCAGAAACTGAAAGTAAACAAGGATTTCTCCTCCGATAGAGCTTCATGTCCAGCGTTTGTTGAAATAAGGCTGTTACATCAGTTCCCTCTTCTCAACTAACGTTGCAGTTAAGTGGCTCGCGCACACAAACAAACCTTTATGAAACCGTGATGTTATGAAACCGCGGTAATTGTAAAATCGTTTAATCCCGACATCCCTACTCGCTCGCTAACTTCTGACTTTCATCTGCGTCAGCAAACTGTCTGCAGTGAGACCACAGGCAGACAGTTTGCTTAGTGACAGGCAGGTACACCAGCCAATCCTGTCATTCATTGTTATTTACAGTCCTGCGAGGGACATACACCGGCTTTTTACCCTCACAACTTTATGGAGTTTATATATTTACTTGGGTTGTCAAAATTAACACGTTAACGCGGTATGATTAACATATCCGCCCACGCTCAGAGCGACACACGCAGTGACATCAGAGCTCGTTCAATTAAAGCAGCCAGTCAGCGACTTTGTAGGAGAACCGTGAAACAGAGTTTCTCTGGTCTCAGCTGCTCAGAGATCAGCGCTGCTGCGTTAGAGCAGAAGCTGCAGCTGGTTTGTACCAAGCTAGAGTTTCTGTGTACTCCTCCACTCTGACCTGCTCTCATTATTTTCTTTTTTAATTATGTTTTATGATAAATAAATCGTATAGTTGATCAAACCACTTCCTTTTTTCCTTTATATTTCTACTATAAAAGCCAGACGTGTGTATTTATAACACCACTTACACCAACAACCATTTATCCACAATCACGCTAAATCTCTTGGTGAACCGTTTCTACAAACCTCCACAGCATGGATCATAGTGCTGACAGAGTCATCTGTGATGTTGTCCAGGCCCAGCTCAAAAGCTGTCACCATCATACGGGCCTCGAGCTGGCCCCGCGTGGGCAGCAGCAGCGTGTGGGCGCTGAGACGCAGCTCCTCCTCCTCACCTCCCGCCTCTCGTGGGCTGAAGGGCTGGGCGGCGCTCAGAGGGTTCTGAGGCTGGAACCGATGCTGAAGACGCACACAGGAGATACACGCATTCAAATGATAAAGTCAATTGTTCAGACATTTCAAAATTTATTGAATATCATTAACATTTAAAAAAAACAATGCAATCGTGACATCAAACATAATTTTGGAAACAAGCCGTTTTGAGATCACAGATTTGAAAGCACTTACATCAAATTTCTGTCTTGTGGAACATTTCTTCTTCCCTTTTGGTTTGCCAGGTTTTGAGGCTGAGCCACCTTGCCACTGTGATGCTCCAGTGCCCTCTAGAGGACAAAATAAAACACAACAGCTTATGCTTTAAGACACTTCAATGAAGATGCACCAGTTACAACTTTGTTTCCCGTTAATAAGATATATATATAGATTCCAATATATATTGTTTACTCCTGCTCTGAAGCAGTGAATCATGGCGACAGTTTTTTCCCAATATTTATTGATTTCAGTAAACTTTAGGTTTACACATGTTGGATGGCACTGAAAGACAAAATATAAATTCCTTAACCACAGGACATTTCTTACTTTGTCCTCGTTTAGTTGTGTTTATCAAAATGGGGACGAAATGATACTCCTCATAACAGCAGACAGTAAAGTTACAGTATATGAAGGTAGTGAGATAGAATACAGTACATTTTAAAAACAAACACACGCTCACACGCAGTTTTAGAAACACTAAACTGTCAAAAAACGTTCCTACCTGGCGTGGAGACGATGATCTGGCAGCGTGTGAGAATGGCCAGGAGAAAATCATTGTGAATGTGAACTGCAGAGGAAGAAGAAGAAGGGGAAATGACAAAATAAGCAACATGTTTATACATGACACAATTTCTATTCCAAGAGAAACAATATTTATGCATTACTTCCTGTGTACTAACCATTCTCCTGGGCCAACAGACGACGGGCCTCAACGTCAAACTCCTCCTTACTGATCTTCTGTTTGAACCACAGTTTCAGATTTGCCCAGTAACTGTAAAGATGCAACGAATATAAAACATAAATAAGATTCATATATAATATTTTTTTCACAAACAACTCTAGGCTAAACACAAGGTAGCCATCATATATCTGTATATCTTGTTGGATTCATCTGTGTACAGTTAACTAGCAGCACCGTTATCATTTGTCCATCCTTTATTTGTTGCTCTTGTTTCACCTCATGCTAATTGAAGGTAAATGGATACACCTCTCCAGACTTTTCTTACCAACCTGCATCATCATTGAAGTGACAACTACAATGTCCAACTCGCAAATCTACGTTTCTTTGTATCATTTCACCCTGAAAACAAATAGTAAACACTGAACTCATGGATGCTACCAGTGCTAGCGAGCAGGCTACTGTCGGAATTACTTTTCGTTTTCGCAGCAAACCCACAGACACGTTCACAATTCAGCGTGAGAGAAAGAAAATCACGCAGACATCATTTCACTCACTGTTTGACGTTATCGCCGATCGCATCGGTTAAATTCTTCTTTGCGATCTCCAGCTCGCTAGCATGAGCCGCCATGGCGTTCATTCGCTCCTGCACTGACGTCATCACCCAGCGACACTGCGTCCCACCGGTTTTTTGTATCCGAAAACTTTATAGCACTGTAATTGTGTAGATATAATGGTAAAATATTATTTCCCGATGAAGCAAACAGCTGTTAATATGAACTCCTTGTTTGGAAAACATTATTTCAAGTATATATTCATCTATAGTATTATCTAAATTATGTCTGTGCAACGCAACGGTTCAAGTACAATCCAGTCACTGTACTCTCACACTGGACAGGTTTGTCTTGTTTTTACACTTTATATGGGTTATTATTCGAGCCATATTTATATATTTCTTTACACTTAACTACTATTATCATTACACTTAAGTATTGCATGTTACTTATTATTATTTCTTACTAATGTCTATTTTAGGGACTATTAAAGGCTAATCTTATCACATAATATCTACTTTCTTATCCCATTATCCTTGTTTTTAATATCTATGCTTTGTTTCTATATATACTGTTGGGGCCATATCACATTTTTATCACTATCTATTAATATAATGTTACAGTGTTCTCTTTCACATAGCCTGTTTCTCACATTGTATTGCATTCAGAACTATCTATTGATAAAATACCTCAGTGTAAATTAAAGCATATATATATATATATGCTTTAATATATATATAATTGCAGCACATCGTGTTTTTGAGAATAAACCGTTTATGAAGGCTGTTAAAGAGAGAAGATGTCCACATGTCAGCAATACACCACTAGATGGCGCCATGGTATCCTTTAAATCCTGCAAAGTTACTTCTACATCACATTTTAGTGCATTTGAGCTGGTTAATTAAACCAATGCTTTAGCAGTTGCTTCATTGAGGAGTTAAAACACAACAATGTGAATTTCACCCCCAAACACACAGTGCAGCGAGTTCTTAGTAAGTTTTCTTCTCTTATGGCATCATGGCTTCCCTGGAGCCTGAGCTAATGTGTTTAGATTGTGGCTCTGGGGTTGATGTACGATTCTGATCAATGCCAAGAATGTGACCCACGAAGCCCTTTCAAATAATTATGTCTGGAATAAAGCTGAGTTGCAACAATTTACAACAAAGTCGGAGTGAGATTAATTTATCCTCCTTCCCAGTTCTGGGAATGTATTATTAGACTTATTTAGATATGTTCCAACTTTTTACTGCTTAGTAAAAATGTATCCAAGGGGATTTTTTTCTGGTCCACAAACTCTAGACATGTTATTGAATAACGTCGCACCAACACAGACGCAGCAGCCAGATTATGAGTCAACAGTCATCTCACATCTGAAGCCACTTGTGAATACAGCAGCAAAAATGAACTCGTGCTAAATGAGGAGATCAGACACTGTATTTTCTGTTCTGTCATCAGAATGAGGTGGTAGAGCTGCTTTCAGAGCTGGCGGAAAAAATGTGGCTAATCACATTACAGAATTCAGGCTGGACTATCCTTCAGTCTGGACTCAATTTAGCCTGAGACATGAGACAAGATTTGGATGTCCTCAAAAAAACAACGAAAAACAGTTTTGGTGTTTTAATATATGTAAGATGCGTTGGAACTTGCATGTTGACTTTTTTGTTAGTAGCTAAGACAAAAGCAGAAATAGAGCCATTTAAATGGCTGTAAGCTGCTTCTTCTTCTCCTCCACTGGATAGAGAACATTTCTGTGGTTCCATCTGTTGTTCTCTGGGCTCACAGCTCTCTTGAGCAGGTTTAGACTGGGAGGCCCTTTTGTGTCTCACTGTTTAACTATGGTGTAAAAACAGTGGAGTCGATCGCTCCTCCGGCTGTCTCTCCCCAGGCAGTCGTGAAGCCTTCCAACAGACCTCCGTGACTCACACCATTCATCACAGTGAGTGTAATCATATATCCAGGACTTATGCAGTGAACAGTGGTACAGTGGACGGTTAAAGGGTCTTCCAGTTCAGTGACTAACGCTGACTCCACAGTGTTCTGAGGTCACACGTCTTCACAGGGGAGATTCATTAGATAGCATGATGGCTCTCAAGGCTTGAGTCGAGAATAAAAATGTGTTTCGTGCCAACCACACGAACAATGGATACCATCTGAATATGTTGGTCACTAGTAGATGGACTTAACAGACTTAAATGTCTGTTAATAAGCAGCTGAAACTCAATGAGCGCACTTCTCGAGGCTCAAATGGCCCCTTTGTTTGTTATCTCTGGGCTGCGATTGCTGCTTAGATTTACTTGTCTCTCCGAATAAAGAACCTCGTTAAAATAAATCAAATTTTCCCAATCTCAACACTCGCTGATGGGCTTCACAGCTGAATAAATTATCATTCCACAGTTTGTCTGAGAGGGTGAGTGGAAACATAAAGCTGTCTGCTCACTGAGCTCTCCCAGACCCCAGCGAATGATCATCCATCTCAAACAAGTGTCTGTTAAGCTTCAAGTCAAAAGGCCACTTAGGAGCAGACTTAGCTACGGAGTTGTTTGACTGTCCCAGTTAGGGCAAGAATTAGTCACGGTGCTTATTTTCAAAGAAAACAGCCCCACGTCCTGTCTGTTGACTCGCTGGTTGACACTGACTTGAGGTTTTCTGAGGATAATGAATCACTCTCATGGCCATTTCCCCCAAACAGCACATGTCTCTTAGCAAATAACAACTCCAGCTTTTTCCAAGAATCCTCCGTGCCCGGTGCCATTTTGGTGGTGGGATTCGTAGACAGCGACGCTTCACTCGGCGACAAAGAGAGCTTTCACCTCTGAAAGCTCTGGAGGACCACACAGCAGCAGCCCTCGGCCATCTTCCCTCTATACAGGCCCCGTTTTCGAGGGGGTATACAGGCCCAAGTGTGGTCCCCTCAGCAGTGGATGTCACCTGCGCTGTTCTAATGTATGACTGCGCAGCGGTCTGGTTTTTGTGGGCTAATCATGCATTCCCCATGCTGCCATTAAGCTCCTAAAAATGTGAAGGGTTCAGTGTGTGCAGGGCAGAGTTATTGGAAGACTGGAGTTATAGCTGAAGCTGTATCCCACACTGGCAATCTGAGGGGTGGTTTAGCGCCATGTGTCAGAGAGAGAGAGGCAGGTTTGTGACAGGAACGGGGGCCTGTTACAATCTGAGTCCTGGACCCATCTGGTATAATGTGGGCTGAAGTTAAACCAACTCTCTCATCACTGTCATCACAAGTTGTTGAAAGGTTCGAGAATTTTTTTATTTATTTTATTCCTGAATTTACAGAAGAGCTGAACAGACCGAGACATCAGGGACACATTATCCAGAATCTATGAATCCACAAAAGAGTGTGGATTTAAATGCAAAGTGTGTAGCATAGTGGTAAAGTTGCATATGGGAACTAGCTGAATACACCTCACCACACCCGCTATTTTATGTGAGAAATGCCAAAAAATACAACTTTAGAGCTATTGTGTGGTTTGTCTGTTCTGGGCCACTGTACAAACCGTTCAAAAGGACCCGCTCCTCACTTGGATGTAAACAGGTTGTTATAAGGTTACAAGAACATTATAGTTTCAGGTGATTACAAACTGATAACAAGATAATTATGAATTTTATATTCAATTTCTGCCAAGATCCCCTTAAATCCTACATCCTGGCCCTTTAAAGAACAGATGTGCTCAGCTGGCTGGTTGACAAATAAATATCTTTAAAGGGATTGTGTGCCCTTGAGCGTTTCCTCTAAACACCCAGATTAAATGGATAGTGTGGGTTAATTTTCTACCCTTGTAGGTTCGCCTACATTTGCATTTTTATTTAATTTACTCAAGAAAAATAAAATCCAATATCTTCCCTCAAGTACATTTTGATAAATGCTTTCCTGCAAAGAGTGAGGTGAGATCAATAGTGATTTAATGTCGGTACGCTAAATGTGAAGACTGCGAGGAAGGTACACAGCTCTCTCTGTCAAAAATCCACCAGAAATGACCTCTGCAGCTCACTGTGGTCTGATTCTGTTTGAAACGGAAAGAGCCAGACTTGCTGGCTCTGCCTCCAGTCTTTATGTTAATGTAAAGTAACCACCTGCAGCCTCTGGCATCAATCATCTCATTTTACTCTCGGCAAGAAGGAATTGAAAATGTCAGACTATTCCTTTAAGTACAAAACCACTCCTAGTCCAGGTGTCATGGTATAGATAAGGCTGTCATTGTTCACTGCTGTGCCATCCATCCATCTCTCATCTGTACCACTCATCCTTTTAAGGGTTGTGGGGGAGCTGGGGCCAATTACAGCTGCCATTGGTCAAGAGGCCGGATCAGGTCACCAGTGTATCACAAGGCTTACATACAGAGAGAGAGAACCATCCTCTCGCAACCCACAGGGTATCCAATTGTCTAATGTCTCTGAACTGTGGGAGGAACCCAGAGGAAAACCTGCAGACAGGGAGAGAACATGCAGACTCCACACAGAAACACAGAAAGATCAGGACCCTACTCCCCGTGCCAATGCACCTTCATCTGCACATTACAGAGGGTGTTGGATCAATCTGGCCGAGGGAAGTTGTGGCACAGGATGTAGAGCGGGACGTTCCACTGAGCAGAAGGTTGGGGTTCAATCCCTGTCTCCCTGCATGCACCCGTATGAATTATATACGACAGGAAAAAAGTGCTGCACATAGATGTACTGTGTGAATGGCTGAATGGAAAAACAGAACTGTAAAGTGCTGAGTGGTCATCGGGACTAGAAACAACGCCACAGACCTGCTCCACCACTACAACCTTTGAATCTCTGAAAGCTCGACACTCAGGAAACAGAGGTTTAGAAGCAGTGACAGATTCAAGGTGTAAAAACATTCACTGCACTTCAGTGAAACAGAAATACAGTGGAAAAGGATGTAGGGAAAAAGAATCACATTCAGGTTGTGAGCTAGATTTCAACTGACTACTAGACATCACATTTTTGAACATTCAAAATAACAACACTGCAAGTGCAATTTAAAATGAATTGGGGATTGGGTTGTAGATGCATTTATCCAAAACACTTCACAGTCGACACTGCACTTCAGAGGAAACCCACCAAGTTTGAAGTTGATCACATGAGTAGTCGAGACAATCTAAGGACAGACAGAAAAGACGGAAATCGGGATTTATTAGTGGGACGGCTCGTCCCCGCCCAGTCAACCACAAAAATGTGTAGCCACTTGAAAAGAGATGTCTTTGCATCGCGTTTCCTCCGTCTCTCCCGGTGAATGTTTCACAACGAAAGAAAACACACAGAACCAGGATTTTATTTTTGAAGAGATCTGTTATTTCTGTAAAACTCGAATGCTGCAGAGTTTAAGAAGGGGAACTTGGACAGCACCTCCCTCTGTCAGGAAGAGTTAGGTTCTGTTTGGAACAACAAGTTATCAGACTGACTCACACCCACAAGATAAGACTGAAATGTGCACGTAGTCTCAACAAAGCCTTAAAACTAACAATGTCATGTATCAACTACAGCTTTATAAATCAGAACATGAAAGGAGCTCTCTGTGATTGGGAGAGTCCCCTGAAGTTACACAAAATGTTGAGTCTCAGTCGCGTAATGTTGTTCTGCAAAGGTCTGTGACTCACTGGTTTTATTGCTGTTTTATTTTAACATGGTAATGACATTTTATTTGATGCAGCTTTTTCTTTTACATGTCCATAAACATGGTTCCATGTCCAGCTGGGTCCAGCAAAAGTTTGTAAAAGACTTGGGTGTGAGGGCCGTTGTGGTGAATGAGGCAAAAAACAGCAGAATATGAGGGTCTATTTTCAGCTCAAAAGCTGTTTCGTCTTTTTCGTGTGTGTGAACGCAACCCTGTTGTTCAGAGCAGGCCCACCAGTTCAAACACCACCCCCAGCTCCCCCTCTCCTCTGGGTAGACAGGTTGCCCCCAAAGGACACCGGTTTCCTTCCATACATTGGCGATCGCAGAGCACAGGAGCCTGTGACTTTGTCAATGAAAGATATTCTTTATGAAAACAGAATGTACATATTCAAAGGGAAGGGGGGGGGGGGGGGGGGTAACTTGGAAAATTGGACCAATTCCATCCGAGTTCATCTCCTCCCTCCCTCCCTCCCTCCCTCCGCTCCCCTTCTCTCTCTCCATCCTGTCTGGCTCTAGGCAATGTGTTTCTCGTTGTCTGTCCCAATGCCTATAACTCAGCACGCTTGGTCGGCATATTTGTCCTGCTCCAAAACCACTCAAAACCAAATATAATTCCTTCTCCTTTCTCTCGCTCTCTTTCTTTCAACGTTGCTTGTTTTTCCCAGAGTCATACTGAAACTGAATCAATGGTCCTAATGAGAAAAACATTAAGAGCAATTTGCGAGCACTCTTTGAGAATAATTGTCACATATACCGAGGAGGAAATAACTCTATTTTCTGCAGGAACATTCTCCGCTCCCACAGGATACCTGTCCCCTTTTTCACTGTTTTGATAAGTTTATTGCACACATAAATTATAGTTTCAGGTCATCTGGACTACGGCAAAGTACTTTAACATACATTGTAAAGGATATATTACGTGTAAGGAGTTAAAATAAAATAAAACATGGATTTAAACCTCTTTCCATTTTTCAGCTTCTGAAGATGTTGGTCTTTTTAAATTTGGAATTGGATACAGAGTCTAAATAAATCTAAATAAGTATTAACAAAATGTATTTACCAGGTTAGGGTTAGAACAGCAAGAACAGCAAAAGTTCAGTGAGGGAGAGTTTCCCCCTGACGTTGAACTTGGCGAGGTAGGAAGAGATGCATGTAGATCCTGTGAAAGCTTATGAATGAAATCAACACCGATGAAGTTGTGTGAGGATGTGGCGTCTCCTCCCCAAGGGGGGGCCCGGTAATGAGGAAAACACTGTGGTTTCTTAATCATAAGGCAGCTTGGATTATAAAACTTCAAAATTTAGACCTTTATTATCTATTTCCCTCAACTATCATACGTATTTGGTGGGAAAAATAGTTGTATGGCTTATTATAAATAATTATGTCCCATAAATTCCTCTATGTGTGCTTCTGTTTGATGTTATACAGAGAGGACAATGTTCAAGCAGAGTCTGTTTCTATGACAGGGGGCTTTCAAGTCTCTACCGATGGTCAAACTCCAATGATGCAGTTCTTTTTTTATCTTGGATCAACCAGTTACCGATGACACACAGTCAGAAGTGTGCCTTGACCTCCACAGCTGCCCGTGGACCGGCCCGGCTTACACAGTCTCCTCAGTCTATAGGCCTGATCATCAAGCGGACAGTTTTCATGGAGTAGAAGCCTCCCCCATAGTCGGCCCAGAAGATCCCGTCCTGGAACTTGCTGCGGTAGACGCCTCCATTGTACCAAACCCCGTTAAGGTTGGCTTGGCCGCAGGCGTTGTACCACCAGCCGCCTTTATGGAAATGGGCACAGTTACCTGAGGTGGGAGGAAAAGGAAGAGGGATGATTAGATCGGTTAGGGAGAGTGTTTTTCACAGAGGGAGGGATTCAAAAAACACATGTTATGTTGCCTGGAGAATAATGAATAATAATGACAACTTTTTATGTAATTCAATGCGTTTACTAAATGGTGGGTCATTGCCTCTGCCACTTCAAACTTCCTGACCCACCACTGCATCCACGTTTTTGATATCAGTTATTTTTTTAATATATATATCACCAGGCAAATTTTGCAACCAGTCATAGTGGTGTGATGTAACAAAGTAGAAATACGAATTTCTTACTGCATTTTTGGGTACTTTTCACATTTACTCCACTACATATATCAAAAAATATCCGTACTTTCTACTCACTACATTTTTACAATGCAATGTGATACATGTTCACGTTGGCTTTTATATATTTAAAGGTAAATCAATAACGGGAGAGGAATTGGTTTCATGATCCAATCAGAGCGGGCCGGTAACATTAGACAGAAGAGGCGGAGACTCAGCCACAACATTTTACACAGTTTCATTCGGAAAATAGGCTACACTCATCCAGTTCTTTTACTTTAAATACTCATAATCATATATAGTATATTAAAAGACATAAATTACTTTTACTCAAGCAGGAAAATTATGGTTGTGGTAATTTTTGTGTGTAAGTTTATTTTGACTTAAGTAAAATGTACCTGTGAAAGCATCCTTGTCTCGATCCAGCGTAGTGAACTGTTTGCCGTTGTGGCTGCTGAGCGAGTCCCCGGCGTTGCCCTGGTAGGTGCCCAGCCGCAGGCGGTAGTCCTCGCTCTGCGGCTCCAGGTGGAAGCTGCTGTACTGAGCGTATACCTTTTTGCCCATCCAGTCCTCCAGCTCCACCAGCAGCTTGTAGTCCCCCTGCCTCCCCAGATTGTAGATGCCTTCCAGGCCGAGCCAGTACTCCCCGTCTATGTTGCCAAAGCCGCTCTGAGTCAAAGGAAGATTAAAAGGAAGGTTACAGAGAAATTACAGAAAATAATGCACCTTGTTTGTTATGCGGCAGCCCCGGGGTGTTTAGAAACACGAGAGTTGTTTAGGAACTTTTGGGAGACGCCACGGAATTGCTAACAGAAAAGATGGGAATTTTCTTTTTGATAACATTTCGCTCTTGGATCTGTATATAAGAAAAACTTCAAACGATAAAAAACAACTGACTAAGGAAAAAAATGCACCCCTGTCTTTGACATTCCTGAGAAAGACATGTTGTGCAAGTTTGTGCTGGAAAATAAGCATCTATCTTCAAAACGCTGGTTCATCACTCAAACGCCACAGATCTCTCAGATCAAAATTGGAACGGGTGCTTGTGTCGAATAACCTCGAGCAATCTACATCTGGCCATGTGCCTGCAGAACACTTCACTTGGTCGAGGAGACTGAGGTTTTCTGATTGTGGATTAGTCGAGTGAGCCAGGAGACGATGAATGATGTGGGGTTTCAGTCTGGGGCCTCCTCTCCGATGCAGTGTGTGTGTGTGTGTGTGTGTGTACATGTGGTGGCTTTGTGGGAGAGCGTGGAGGCAAATCACTGTTGAAGAGACCATTTAGCTTCCAGTTACACATGCACAAGCCTGGCCGGGCCGAATGGAACACTGGATTTCTGCGGCTGCCAGCGGCGATATCCTCCATCTCATTCTCACAGAGCTTTGATGAGACGGCTCTATACGGTGTGGCGCAGTAAGCCAAGCGGCCATCCATCCAGGAAGGCACCATAGTAGCAGCGGTTTTGGAAAGAAACGGCCGAAGATTGAGCTGTGGAACATACCTTCCTCAGCAGGCCATATAATGTTTCATAATGGGGATCTCAAACCAAACGAGCAGACTAACAGTGGTGCTGACGTTATATTTTGCAGTAAGTGAAAACACAAGGACACTGGCCTTGGATATAGCCCCAAACAATCCAGATCATTGGCACAACTGTTGTCTCTGAATGGGCAAAGTATTCCGAATACTGGCCCGAGAGAGGAGAGAGAAAAAGGAGACAGATCATGTCAGGAGACGTGACATTATAATCACCTTGTAGCTCTCCCAGTTCCTGAAGAAGTTGACAGATCCGTCCCTCCTGGTCTGGATCACGGTCCAGCCCCCGTTGTCTATGTCCTGTTCGCACCAGACCTGCAGCGGCCGCTCTGCTTCGTCTGGTCGGATCAGGTACATGCCGCTGGTGCTGTGGCCGGCTTCCTGCGCCTCTAGACAGTCTCTGAATGGGCCTGAAAGCAAGACACGACAATAACACTTATTTTACAGCCAAAATTAGTTTTTAAGAGTAGACTAGCTAAAAGCGAGTCAATGCAAGCTTTCACATCAAAAATGAAATTTCACTTAGTGATATTACTGCTTTTTGTTTTCAGGCCGGGGACGATTTTCCCACGGTTCAGCTTCAGACCTGTACACATCTGACTAATCAGAATGCGTGTTGTTGACAATGACACATGTTGAAGCCATAGCTATAGAAGAATAGACACTTCCTCAACTCCATTATATAGTTATTTGTCGATTTATTTAATATAATTATCTTTAGCTGTTGATTAAAGTTATTTTTGTTCTCAGAATATGATGTAGCTGACTTGAAGCAACGATCAAGAAACAGGTGACCCAACCCCTGTCAAAATTTTACCAAAATGTACACAACAAACAACAAACGGGACATTTGTAAAATTAAATACATTGTGAAATACATCAAAAGTGACAATGTGAGAGTTTAAGCTCCTGAACCCAGCAAGGACACTCACCAAGCTCTTCTCTCTTCATCATTATTGGATATTCCCATGTATTGCATCTTTATTTTCTATTTTTAAAGTGAAAGCAGCAGAAAAAGTAGTGCCAGATTATCATCGCTAATGTTTCCATCTTTTTTTTTTCCAAGGCATGATATTTTTATCCTAATAGTTTATTCGCTGAATCGTGGTTCGTTAAAAAGAGTTGTCAGATGCAATCTAAGCTATTTCCTTCCGTTTATCCGTTTGACCACTGATGAGCAAAGCTTACTTGTGTCAGACAGACTCTGATCTCAACTCAAGCTTGAACACAAATATAGTGGCTTTATTTTGGCCTTGTGGGCCAGTTTTGAAAAAGCTTTGTACCAAAAGACTGAAACAACAACATCAGTGCCATTAGTTTACATAATGAAGAAAACACTGTGTGTGACAGAGGTTTGAATGCGAAGGAAAGACCAGTAAACAGGAACAAAACCGCACAGACACTCTAATAGAAAACACATTTATCTGGGTTCACAAAGATACCCTTGTTTACTATGTCCTCCCGGAACAGCAGAGAAAAATGGGACTAATTAAATTTTTTATAAGAAACTTACAACTTGCCATCACTCTAGGTTGAAAAGTGGTCACCACTGTTTTTAAGTGGTAAGAGTGTGGCCCTTTTCAAGGTAATTCTCATTAGAAGAATTTTAATTATAAACACATGCAGCACTGACTTTACTTAAAGGGGCAAATAACCCTCTACCAGGGTCCATGCTATTAATATAATATAGTTAAGGAGCCCATTCACGACATGAAACTTAACAGGAGCTTATATGATTCAGCCTGGGTCTTGTCCAACTCTCACATGCAATGGAACAGTCTCACATGGATCATTTTGCTGCACTGAATTCCTACACACTTTATTATTCTTTGGCAAGGCCAATCTAAATGTGTCAGGAATTTTCTGTTGATGAGGACAAATTCGCACCCGTTAGGTCTTTCTTTGCTTTATGTCCCCTGCCTAAATTCAGACGTTACAACGTTTTTATTTCCACTCTCGTTTGTGTTCTTTCTGTGGAGCGGGGAGCAGAGTTCCAGCTGAATTAGCAAATCTTTAACCTTTCAGAATGAGGCCACTGGCCCACCTGCGGCTGTACTCAAACCCAGAGATTATTATTTTGTTATGGTTGGCCTGAGAAGTCAGAGCTGCTCCAAATATTACACTGACTGTTTTGGATTTTCCTGAGTGAATCAAGGATGAAATGAATGAAAAATAACAAAGCAGATGGATGGATGGATGGATTGATAAATGGATGGACAGATGGACAGATGGATGATAGATGGATGGATGCATAAATGGATGGATGGATGGATCCATTCTCTCACCTATACCTTCTGTACTGAAGTTCCTCTCGGGAGGATTCTGGACTTCCAGGGTATCACCTGTGGGCGATGGCCCAGAGCGGGAGCCCCTCTCCCGCACAAACCTTTGGTTGTGGTCCCTCTGGATCTCATTGGTGAAACGTGGCACATTGACAGGAATGTTTTCAGGCACCACCTGCACAAGTGGAGGTCCCATTGGTGGGTGCTCATGCCTGCGGCTGTACACTTGCATACACTGCTCCTCCAGCGCTCCAATCAGCACCGACTGGTTGTTCACCACTGCCGACAGGGCTGAGTATTTGGTCTCCAGTTCCCTGTACCTGGAGGCCAGACGTAGTGACTCCGAGGTGGCGTTGAGGATGCGTGTCTCCAGCTGCGCCAGCTCCAGTGAGTTGTCCCTCTTCCTGATGATCTCATGCAGCAGCTGCATGTAGAGTTGGGTCACCCTCGAGTTCATGTTCCTGCTCTCTTTCCTCAATAGCTTCATCTCATTCACCAAGTTGCCGTCCACATCGACCACCAGCTTCAAAGTCTCCATCTCCCCACGCTGCTTGGACAGAAGGTCGCGCACTGCAGCCACGTCCAAGCGCGTCACTCGGTCCTTGTCAGTGGAATAACCCCGAGCAGCACAGATCGGGCCTGTGATCTTCTGCTCGGGGACCAGGAAGGTGTAAGAGCATTTCTTGGTTTCCCCGTTGGCCACTGGTGCCCTCCGTGTCCGAGAGAGAATTGGGTTCTTGGTGAGGGCATGGCAGTTGCTCCAGAGGGCCAGACCAAGCAGCGCAAATAGACTCCATGTTCCAGGTCCCATGATTCTTCCTCCCTTTAGCACCAAACTACAGATCTATAAACAGGAAAGAAAAAATACCATTTTACTTTCAGGGCAAAACTGGTGTTATTCTATTTTGTAGGCAGCTAATTGTCAATAAATTCCATCAAAAAGCTATTAAAGAGTACTCCTCCATCTCTCTATACTTACCCGCTCCCCTACACTTTCCCTAGGATTTAACTTCAAGTCCATTGCTTTCTAGAAAATAGGCTAATATATGTGCTTTAAAACAGCCGATGATAGCCAATGGATCAGTGATACGTTAGAGTGTATGTTTCAACAACTATTTGACGGTTGCACAGATATGCATGGTCTCCAGAGGATGATTACCAATGACATTAAATGTGTCATGTAGTTTTTGCATACCTGAAGAACTTATAATGTTCTTCACTTTATTTGGTGTGTTATGTTAGCATTGCCATAGTTAGGGACTATTTTCCACTGTGGACCAATACACAGTTTGTGGAATAGGAGTAGCCTATTAACAGCATTAGAAAGCAATTGTCTCAAACAAAACCATAATAAACGGATGTTCCTCATAATGTCGCCCAGCGCAAAACTTATTGGCTCACTCATCAAAGTTTTTGGACCCCAGCTAAGATCTATGACATCTATGACACTGCTTTATAATGCTTTGGCTTCACTAATATTAAGCTAATTTTTGGTTGATTGGTTTTAGTATTTTCTTTTGACTTGTAGACATGAGAGAAATCAGCAGACTCATTCTTTAAGTGTTTTACTTTAAGTGTTTATTTCCTCCCATGCACTCCATAAAAAGATGTTGTTATTCAGATGTCCTTTTTTCTTGTATTACCCAATATATTCCAACCATAGTGCCGGCAAAGCTAAAATAGACCAAGAGCATCTGTTGACATAAAAGCCTGTGGTCTTGATTCAAAGCACAAGACTTGCTTGATTAGTGAGCTTTTAAATGTAAAGTGAAAAGACGCTCCTCCTCCCGGCAGGATGTGCCATCTGGTTCGCTTGTGGTGGAGTAAGAGCAGTGTCACCCACCCACCCACCACAACTCTGTTATCGTTACTCGTATTTTCAATACATTCCTTTATGTGTTGTCTTCCATTAAGCCCCTCGCCACAAGTGTATCAGGTGTCTGAGGGTGTGCAAGTGCAGAGATCAGTTTCTCCACATCCTCCATTAACCTCCCCTATATCCTTTCAGTTTACCTGCACTGGCTCATGGAAAAAACACCAACCTTTGAGTCTGAAACGATATAACATGAATGTAAGCTGTAGAAATTGAATCTGTGCAACCATGGAGGACTCTGAACATATTATTTATAAGGTGCCACATCCACTGTCAGTCTTTCATCGATTCTTGAGTTGCAGAACCATCAGTGGTGAGCACCTAGATAGAAAACAGCCCGGTAATTATCACTGGGCCAGTCTGACTCTTTGTGAATTTTGTCTTCTTTGCCTGATGGGCACACACCGAAAATTAGAATTTGATGCGGAACAAAACAGATTTAATGTTTGAGCGGTGGCAGAGGGAGCAGGAATCCCTGATCTATGAGTAATGTTTTCTGGAGTCTATTTTTGGATGGAAAAGCTTGTGTGTTGATCTTATTGGTTTTGACAGCACAACGAATGGAAAAGGAGTGGGTGATGACCCAAAAATGCACGTTAAGTAAGAGATCCCACCTTCCATAATCCAGTAGCGAGGCCCTGCTCTGGGAGCCGGGGCTACCGACGAGCCAACTGCAGGCTGATTTTGGCGGCCGTGCCAAAATCAGAAGCCTGTCAGAAGGCAGTCTGATGAATATGGCCAAGGAGGTTAAGTAACCTGCACCTAACACTTCTGACGGAAAGACACTTTGACCCACTTCATATCTGAGCTCATCAAAAACAAATCCAGTGAGGATTTTAACAGATGGCAAAGAGACAGGACTAAATGAGTCCAAGACAGACAGCAGGGGCTTTGAATCTTTTCTGAGGTCGACTCTTGATGTTTACTTGCACTGAAGAGTTCTCACCACAGTTAATAGGACTGATCCCAGAGCATTACCTAAGCTCAAACTGCTGCTCTAGCAGAATAGTACCCTTTTGTCATTGTCATAGGAAAAAACAAGCGTGTCTCAAGAGTAAAATGTAATACGAAGCTGTGTGTTTTCATTAAGCACAATGGCCTCTTTACAGAAAGCACAGAGAGTACCTAAGTCAACATTGATTTTTTATAACTATGTTGTTGTAGCAATGTTATTGAAACTGCCCCGGAGCCAGTGTTTTAGTTTTAACGTATGGAACAAGGTGCAGATTGTTTCGTCACAGATTATGAAGCATCTGAGGGAAGAGGAAAAGTGCACTTTGAGGAAAACAGGGCATGTGTCAGCACTCAGAGACACCTTGGCACTGTCACTCCGCTATTATTACCCAGAGAGAACTTCTCCCTGTTTTTTCCGTAATCACGGCTCATCCCCCTTTCAATAGCTTGGTCTCAGCAATTGGCCCGTCTTCACGTCTCCAACCCCACAATATGAATCTCACAAGCCCTCGACCTGACAGGAGTGACGGTGTTTACAGAGAGGGCCTATGAATCTCATCTGCAGCTGCCACCACCAGGCTTCTCTCCGTCGTTCACACCCCGCTGGTCTTCATCAAGGCGGCCGCACCAGCCCTCTTTTTGTTGACTTATTGGAGAGGTATTTTCTCCTCTACTCTCCCTCACTCCGAGCCAGATCGGGCCATATGCAGCCACCTCATCTATATTAATGCTGTGCTCACAGGTCAAACTTTGCGGTGGCTGCTTTTCCCAGCCCAGAGTGGGAAGGGGGGACGGAGCCAATCGACCCATTGACTCGAATTGCTACCACTGAGCTCTGCCTTACTGGTACACACCTCAATTAAAAGTTGTTTTATGTATATTCAAGCCCAGAAAAAGCTTACACCACATTTGCACCCATAACTCTATCTCCAACATTACAACTTAGTTGTGGCATTTGCCAGATTTTTAGGAGTTAGCCAGTTAGCCCACAAGTTATTTCAATGGTGCGACTAATTAGATCCATCTGCTGACAAGATGAAGTAGGTTCACACTTGGTGAATTGAATCAGGATACAGGTTTTTACAATAAATATGAATATCTTAAAGTTGTTAAACTCAAATTTCTTAAAATTTTATAATCATTCCATCGTTATTCTATGAAGCATCCTGGTGTGAAGCATATCCAACTTTAATCTAACAACAGTGTTCAAAATTACATTGAACTTTGCTTGTAAATTCTGTTGTTCTTATTTGCAGTTAAGACAAGAAATATCTAGCAATTTGAACACTTTAACAGCGAGGATACAGAATATATACAAAGGCCACATGAGTTTGATGAATAACCAGGACACAATGGAGCAAAAATAATAATCTTACCTGTGTCAGTGAGTGAGTTTAGTCAATGGTCCGGGATGTGCAGGTAAGACCCAGCCTAGGCGTCTCAGTTGTGGTTCCTATGTGGGTTCATGCTCTCCATTCCCCTCCTCTCACTCCCAGTCTCCCCCTATGTGCTGCTCTCATTGAGAATGAAGGTCTGCACTCAGCTATGGCACAGGCAAACACCGTCCACTGAGGGAGAGAACAGTGGAGGGTGGTCCTTACCCAGAAAGAGGGAGGCTGATGTTGTAATTTTCTCTGGCTCGGCCCTGCCTTCCTCCTGTGATGTCACATTTAAAAGTTTCAGCATGGCAGAAAAAAACAACTAGGTGATGACTGAGAGTCACTGAACACACCGAATATCAGGTTAACTGTCTCCCACACACCCATCTTATCTGTCGGGCTTGTAGAAGGTAATGACACACACTTACATTCACACACACTTACACACACACAAACACACACTTTGTCTTTGTTTCTGTCACACAAAGAGACACATTCATTTCTCAGCCTCACTTATATTTACATTTCTCGGAGTCTATACTTCCTCCTGCTCACAAAGTGTCTCTCAATTAGCTCAATACAATGACTGCGCGGTTCTGGCAACTTCAGTAGTTTCAACATGATGGCATTAGGCCTGTTTTTTCTAATGTGAGTGTTTCTCTCTCTCCGTCTATGGGGGTGAGTGTGTCTCATGTGGCAGAGTCCCAGAACTATTGGCAGCTGTGTTTATTTGGTTATGAGGACAATAAGCAGAGGGATCTGTGGAGAAAAGAAAAACCAACGGCCCTCAGCTAAATGTTTTGGATTGAAGAGGAAGCCCAGGCTTTGATGCGTGGGGGATTCTCTGCGTGGGGAGACATATTTCTGCACGTGGGAGGATGGTTGTGTTTATGAGAAATTGAGACAGGACATAATAACCTAGAGTAACATGGATGTGTGAGTGTCTGTGACCCATACATGTATGGGGACATATGTTTGCCTTCGTGTAATTGGTATTGGATGTCTCCCATAGTTGGTCGGTTTTAGGGAAATTGAGGTCTTGCAATTTAAATAAATATAAACGTGTGTAAATGTTATGGAAAGAAGCTATAAACCCTGAGCTTAAGCGCTTAGGTCATTTTGTGCTAATTCAAACCATGTCTGGATGTGCATTTTCTGTATCTGCTCTACATTTAGAAACTCTTGTGAAGCATGGGCCACCTCCATGCTTCATTGGTGCAGATTGTGCCCTATGTCAAACCAGAGGAGCATGTTGGCTTACAGTTTTTCTCCATTGCTTTGGTTCATTTCACGAAACAGAAATGACATTCTCAAAACAACACGTGCAAACCTCCAAACCACTGGGCACTGGTTCACAACAGATTGGAATATCTCATTCCTTTAATCAAATTGCAATTGTATTAGCACATCCTTGCAATGACAAGTACAATTTCCAACAGCTTGCACATATTTTTAAATTAATTATGCCACCTTTGCAAACGGTTAGGTACAATTGCCTTCAGTTAGCCCAATTACCAATTGAATATATATTGCTGGTCAAAACTGACTGTCGCTTCTCAGTCAAGTGGTTGTTCTCTGCAGAACATGTTGGCATAATTTCATTGTTTACATCATCACCTGCACAATAGTTCACTCCACTGTCAAAATCGTACAGGCACATTATACCATGAAAAACATCATGGTATATACTGTAATAAGGATATCTTTGATAATCGGGTTAATTTTCAGGTGCAACTAGAACTTTAGTAATCAAGGTTGAGTTTCACACATCTGATCACCAATCACACAGTAAGTTTACAGTTTTTCTCAATTGCTTTGGCTCATTTCACGAAACAGAAATGATATTCTCAGAGCTCTAAGTGCAATTGGCAAAATAGCCCATATGGTTCAGCACAACTACATAGATCACCTTCAAAAGGTCATATCTCACTATGCCAAATTTTAGTTTTGATGTGCTTATTGTTTGACAGTATATTGTGCTGTACACATTTTCTGTTACTGTAAGCACGATGTATGGCAAATACTGTAACAATTTCCATGGCAGTATGAGTTCAATAAACATATTTTATGTGAAACCTTGAATAAATATTTTTTCTGTTTGATACACATAATATTCTGGAAAGAAAACATCTACTGTAACCATTCAGTGACCATTCAAGGACTGAGCCAAGATTGAAATGTGCACATGAGGGATATTTCTATGGTCCACTGCCAAACTGACAAAACATCTAAACATTTTGACCTGTAGTGTTTAAACAATGCCAAAGGGACTTTTCATTTTGGGGGCACTGACTATTTGTATGAGAAAAGGATTTAGTTTTGACTGATGAGTTGGCTGTTTTGGGAGAGATATGACCTTTTGCAGGTGTGCTATGGAGTTTTGCTGAACCATCTATGTTATTTTGAGAGATGAGCCACAGCAATCGAGAAGGAAATTTTCATTTTGGGGGCACTGACTATTTATATGAGAAAATGATTTGCTTTTGAAACTTGAGTTAACTGTTTTGGGTGAGATATGACCTTTTGAAGGTGATCTATGTAGTTGTGCTGAACCATATGGGCTATTTTGCCAATTGCACTTAGAGCTCTGAGAATGTCATTTCTGTTTCGTGAAATGATCCAAAGCAATGGAGAAAAACTGTATTGCAATATGAATTGGAATGGAAGAGCTTTCCCATTCTTATTTTTGCAGCTGGAAAACTAAGTGTAACTATCACTGATAATGTTCTTTTAAAATTTAAGAAGTTAGTAATTGTCTCTTATAAAATGGTCCAAACCCCAAACTCTCTCTGTGAGCCCCTCCTTGTGGCTAAAAGAGTTCACTACCCCCTCCACCTTTACAGGTGCAACGGTACAGGTACATTTATACTGAGACTACATAATAGATAGATAGATGGAACGACAGACGAATGGACAGATATATAGACAGATAAATAGATAGATAGATAGATAGATAGATAGATAGATAGATAGATGGAAAGACAGATGAATGGACAGATATATAGACAGATAAATAGATAGATAGATAGATAGATAGATAGATAGATAGATAGATAGATGGAAAGACAGATGAATGGACAGATAGATGACTAGATAGATAGATAGATAGATAGATAGATAGATAGATAGATAGATAGATAGATAGATAGATAGATAGATGATAGATAGATGGATAGACAGACAGCTTTTTAAAATGTATTCACCTTCTTTTATCATACTAGTCACATGGGTGCAATTCAACTCTAAACTGAACTAAACTTTCTTGGTCGCTAAAATATGACCAAGAAAAATTATAAATAAAAAGAATATCCCAATAGAATGAACAATAACAGGTGAATAAGTTAAATTCAGGGTCACAGAAAATAATTCTGCAATGCTGAGCTCTCATTGTTTGGTAAGGGTTAATTTGGACAAATAAAAAAAGATAAGTTAGTTGTGCTATCGTACCTTCAGACAAGCCTGCGGTGACGTCACGTGGACTGACCAATAGGACGCGGTCATAATGTGACAGTAGACGATCGACGGGCAACAGCAGCGACTCTTATCAAAACACGAGAATCAAATCTAACTTTGACTTAATTTAACTTGGAATAAATGACTTGAATCAATGGCATCTTTTGATTTAAACGCTGCGTGAGGACGTGGTTCCGCGTTTCTTCTGCCCAGTCGGGCAGTTTTCTTTTTAAACATGGTGAGTTTGACTTTTCCCTTTGAATTATAATGTAGTTGAGTATTTCCCCCTCGTGCACTATGTGTCAGTAAGCAATTTGAACCAGCACACTGCGGTAAAGGACCAACTGCCTTTGTCCACCTCGTCCTGCACAGAGCCGCAGGATTAGGTGATTTAATGGGGCTTTACTCGTGTGCGGGGCTTCGTCTGTTGTGGATAAAATTAGAAACCTGCAGAGGGAGATCCTGTGTCACTGTGGATCTGCTGAGGCCCGAGCAGAAAGCCGTGCTTTACATATGTGTTGAGAACAAACAAAGAGCAAAAAAAAATGCCCTGAACAGCCAATAAATGAAAACCCACTCATAATCTACTCACCACTATGACGAGGGAGGGGTGGGTGAAGGGTTTTGGAGTTTCAGGGCTCCTGTGGTGTCATCTAAGTGTCCACAAGCCAGACATTCGAATGTTCAAATCAGATTAAGGTTAAAACACAATGTAAATGACCTTGTTTCGAGTTGAATTTGAATGTCAGGGCTTACAGACACTTTGATGACCAAGAGAAGCAGTATGGAGGCGTTTTATCTTTTAAGTTCACTTCACTTTTGCTGCTCTACAGTACTTGATTATCCAGTTGAATGACTCTTTTTATCTCCCGCTGTTGTGTTAAGGATGCTGAGGGCCCCCAGGCCTTGTGCGACCTCTGCCTGGCTCAGGTGTGTTGCAGCCTGGACTCACTGTGCAGCAGGCGAGCAGACGGCTCCATGTGCCTCGCCTGGGCCCCGCTCTTCCCACAGGAGATGGCCGACCAACTTCTGCGTCAGATGGCAACCACAGGTGGGTGAGGGGGACAAAAAAGGCCCCGGGATAACTGCGGTCCACTAAGGAGGGAAACTGCAGCTTCTATAGGACAGTAGTCCTGCTATATGTTCTGATAAGATGAGATAAGCGAAGATAAAATAAGATTAGATAATTTAGTGCAGCAGAAACTATTTAAAAATAGAACGAAATAAATAATTAGAGTAGATAGTAAAATACAGATAATATGCACAGAATATACACCTGTCCCTACAGTAAAATGTAGATACATAGGATTATTGCGTAATGATGTATACGCTATATGTGTATTATGTGTAAGATATTGAAATAGATATCGTCAAAGTCAACTTTATTGTCAACTTGTATTGAAATGCTGTTTTTCTCTTAACTTGGTATAAACATAAGTATACAACAAATGAGTACACAACAGTTCACAGTGTTCTGTATGCCAGGCTGACTAGATGGGAAAATTCTACTCCACAAACATGAATTTGGGAAAACTGATGCTACTTTTTCCTACAACATCGCTCTGTTTGCTTCTCCCAACAAGGGATACTGAATGACACAACTGTTGGGATTTTCCGAAACTGTAAAGAGCTCCGCCTGCGCCGAGCCGCCGTCCGCTGCTGCCCCGTTTCCACCGAGGCTTTCCACCTGGCCCTCTGCCCTCACCGCCTCCAGGAACTAGATGCCTCCTGGGTCTCTGGCGGCATCACTGGGGCTGACATTATCTCAGGCCTCGCTGCCAACCTGGAGTGCAGGTCCAGCCTGCAGAAGTTGTCCCTCAACGGGTTGCACCTGGACTGGGGGTCTCTGCCGGAGGATGGAAGGGTCCGAGTTGGCTTCAGCTCTCTGCAGGGCCTGAGGACGCTAAACCTGGCCAACACAGACCTGACCGACGCTGCCCTGGAGGATATCTGCACTCTCCCTCAGCTGGAGACGCTGGATATCTCGTGCACTGCTGTCTCAAAGCTCACGGCGCTCCTTCAGTGCAAGAACACCCTCAGGTCTGTAATCGCCCACCGGCTGCGGCAGCTGGATATGTCCCCTGCCAGGCTGCTCTCTGTCCTCGGCCAGCTCCACGCTCTCAGGCATCTGGACTTCTCAGATGACCACCTTGCGATGGATGACAATGACGGGAGAGATGGGGAGGAGCTGGTGCAACAGCTCCTGGAGGGGAGTCCCCAGGTTCTCCCTTCCCTCATTTCTCTCGATATCTCTGGGCGGAAGAGAGTCACGGAAGCAGCCGTCCGAGCATTTGTGGAGTCCAGAGGTGGGCTGGTCTTCTTGGGCCTGCTAGCCACCGGGGTTAGCTCCTGTGACGTCCTTTCTTCACAGGCAAACCTCAAAGTAAGGATGTGGTGTGAGCACTGGGCACAGAGTTGATGTCACACTGTTGTCTGTGACATGCCAGGACACTCTGAATGTCTTAAATAGATGCAGAAGCTGGCCTTGGGCATACGTTTCCCATTTGACTTGAGGCTCCTTCTTATGCATTTGCTGAATATGCACAGTGTTTTCCATGTCTGTGACGCTGCTGATGTGCTCTGTGTGTTTTAAGGTAACCGGAGAGGCTAATGAGAACCAGGTTTGTGAGGCCCTGAGAAGGTACAGAGACAGGGAGTGTTTCATCCGAGAGGCCCTCGTCCATCTCTACAATCTAACCATAGACATCGCCAAACCACGGCCGGATATGCTGAAGGTATCACGGTCTAGATAATTCCTTGATTGTAGAACATTTCGACCAGAGGTTAAACAATCTAGCTATTTTGCTTATCAGTTAACAATTAAGTCATTTTTTTCAACCACAAAAGCGAAACATTCTGTATGTTCAGCTTCTTAAAAAGGAGGATTTGCAGATTTTTTTGTCATACTTGACAGCAAATGCAATTCCTTTGGTTTACAAGCAAACTGAATGCATCATTAGTTACAGCTCAAATCTCTCCCATGTATTCACATACACCGTCGAAATGTTCTTTACTCTAGATTCAGTGCTATTGGTGAGGAGCATTATGCTCAGTTTGAACATGCAGCACAAAGCACGCCAAAGTTAACTCGTCCTGTGAGCTGACATCCCCATGACTGAACTTGGATGTGATCAGAGGTAATGAGGCTGTTTGTGGAGGAGTCTTGCAGAGAGAGAGAACAGTCTAACCCCACAGCTTGGTGAGCGGTTGCAGAGGTTGGAACGTCACCCACTAACACCAAGCTGGGAATCGTTTCGAGACAGTTTCCAGTGGGACAGTCACAGGCACAAACATTTACCGAGTCTCGAACCGTCATGATCGTGACACAGGCCGCCTGTTTCCCACAGCTGGTGCTGAGCGCCATGCGGAGCCACCCCACCTCTCTGCACGTCCACCTGGTGGCCACTGCATGCGCGTTCAACCTGACCACTCAGGACCTGGCCGAGGCCATGCCCGTCGGCCTGCTCACCTCCGCCATCGCCCAGCTGCTCAACGCCATGAAGAGCTTCCCCAGCCACCATCAGGTCGGGGGCTTCACATCCATCATGACACCATGTAGTTGCACATGAGCAGGAAAAATTGCTACCAGTTTGCTCTTCATAAAACTGATTTTGATTTATATTCTGATTTAAACGTTGCCTTTCATTACAGCTCTCATTCTGCCACATTCACACAATATTCATAGACACTATAAAGCCGTATGCACACATTAACTCGTACATTTTCTTAAATCCATGTGTTTCTTCAATATTCATGAATTATTTCATCTCTCCAGGTGCAGAAAAACTGCCTGCTGGCTCTCTGCAGTGACTACATCCTGCAGGATGTCCCTTTTGACAAGTTAGTTTACTTTCACTCACTATATGTGCGAAGTATGAGCCTGCGGTCAAGCGGCAGCCAAGATAATCACTGCCCTAAAGGCATGACACTTGTTTTTCCAGCCGATTTTGATCCAGCTAAAATATGTTTTGTCTTGAAGTCCAACTGCCAAAAGAAAAAAGTGCTTCCAGATGTGAAAGTGCTGACCTGAAGGGAAGCGTGCGTATAGATTGTTGGTATATTTTTCTAATACTGCGTTCCTTATACCCCATGCTGTCATCATGGTTCAGGTATTTGGCAGCCACGCTGGTGATTAACTGGCTGAGCAGCCACGAGGATCCGACCCTGCAGAGGATGGCTGTGGCTGTCATCTCCGTCCTGGTGGCCAAGGTCAAGACTCTGCTCACTTACCGTGTGTTAGTCTGCTGCAGGGAAATAGTGCACACCTGTCATTCCCATGTGTTGAGCTCTCCCGTGCCTCTGTGACCCACCTTTCAACAGCCACCTTCATACTTTCATTTATTCATTTTTGTGACTTTTAAAAAAGTGGGTGAAGCTCAGCGACTCTCTCGCCTGTTTGTTTTTGTTTGCAGTTGTCCACAGAACAGACTGCAAAGCTCAGCAAGGACGTCTTCATTATGAAGGTACCTTTCCATTTTCAGGGTATTTGGTTTCATACTTACACAACGTTCCCAACTTAGCACTAGATATGCATGAGTGTATTTCTAGATACCCGTCTCTCTCCCACATGCTCTGTCATTGGAGTTCATACATCAGAGACACCGATCTCAAAGTTCAAAGTCACTGTGACCTAATAATCCTTCCAAATCTGTCACAAACGTTTAACAAACTATAGCTGTGTCTCAATTCAGGGGCTGCGTTCTTCAGTGGCTGCATTTGAGGACCGATTGCATCAGTGTGTCGCAACTAGTCTGTCCCGTTTGGAAGGCTGCATATCCCTGAGAAACAAAGTGACAAACCATTTTTCAAAGCAGAAGTCGCACCAGCAAGTGATGACATGTTTGAGTGTCATGCTTCAACTTAACCCGAACAACTAACGGTAAACATGTTAAATAAATCAAGGGGCATATAAACTTTCTCATGGTGTCCAAGTTCAGCTCTGTTGCTAGGCAACAGTAATAAGGGTGGGAGGAGCCAGTGAGGCTGATCATGGAAAGCCTCTGTACATTAGACCGTCTGGTATCGGTTCGGCCTTCTGGGAAATTGCAATTGTCTAAAGGAGGGATCCACTGAATTTAGACACAGACTCGGAGAGTAAATAATTAGATTTGTTTGGTCAAAGGTCAAAGGTCAGAAGTTACTGTGACCTCATATGAGTCTGGAAGAATAAATATGTAGATTGAAACTGCACTGGTTAGAGGAGGCATTCTTCAACAGGGCGGTAATTCTCATTTTCATTTATTGTATGCCTGGTGCCACATATTCAAATGCATGTCCTTTTATTCAACTGATGCACGTGTTATTCAATGCGGCCCACCTCCTTACCAGAGGATGTGTCTTGTTTATCAACACATCTCTATAATCCCCTGATGCCTCATGTGTTCTCTTCTGCTCGACTCCGTCCCACAGCAGCTGCTGGCTATCGTGCAGCAGAAGGCCATGGTGGGAGTGGTGGACTCCACTCTGAAGTTTGCCCTGAGTGCTCTGTGGAACTTGACGGACGAGATGCCCAGTGCAGCCCACAACTTCATCGAGTGCCAGGGCCTGGAGCTGTACGAGGAGGTTCTGGAGGTAAGAGTGCCCTGAAAAAATGCACTGATGTATGCATAATGAAAATGTGCCTTCATGGAGGATCGGAGACAAACATTTTTATTTGTGTGCTGTGCCATTTTCTTTTACAGACCTACTACACTGAACCTTCTATTCAGCAGAAAGTTCTTGGCCTCCTGGTGGGTTCTCTGTGTGTGTGAATGTTCCGTTAATAGTTGTGAATTGATTTTGGGATTTTTTATTACATGCTCTGTGTGCCACAGAGCTGCATGGTCTTGATTTTATTCCTTATTTGGACTAACTGGTGTGTTTTGAGGCCAAAATAAATAAATTTTTATTCCTAGATTCAGGAATTTAAAATTGTTATAACACACAGCATCCACATTAAATCCTAAAGTCCTGTTAAACAGTTTAAGTTATTTGCAGGTAGGAATAATGATCTGTAGAAATCTAACATAAAACAGTTCTTGAATCGCTTCTACCCCTAACGCTGTTGTTGCTGTCATTTCTGTTATCGTTTGTCTCTGTTTCAGAACAACATAGCCGAGGTGGAGGAGCTGCAGTCCCAGCTGCTGGAGGAGGATCTGCTGGAACACATCCTCACCATCCTGCAGGACCCCCAGTTGGAGGTTGGGGTCCGTTACTTTGCCGGAGGGATTCTTGCGCAGCTCACCTCCAGACTGGAGGCCTGGACCCTGGACACTGAGCTCCGCGCCAACATACTGAAGCAGCTGGTGTGTGTTTTTGGTTTGCTGTTTTTTCATTTAACAGAAAATGACATTCACCTCTTTTCACTGTTGTCACTCTTCACCGCAGCACGCTTCCATAATGACATGGACTCAGCTGGAGAGAGAAATGGTCTCGTACAGGTGAGACAACTGCACAGAACAGAGGGAAAGCTTTTCAGGAGCAGTCACTTTAAATGCATTTGCACTTCAACGTCAAATTTATGTTGCGTAATGTTCACTTTCTCGTTAATTACACATCCTACACTCCTACATAACATCAGTCGTTGCTGATTTGATATCTATTTATTTATATATAAATATATATTTAATAATATGATATATGCATTGCATGAAAAACTGACTACTTTTAACATGATTTTTATTATTTTTATAAATTATCCATCATCCATATCGATTAGGACACGCAAACACATAAGACCCTGGTTGAACCAGGATTGAAACAGGAACCTTCTTACTGTGAGGTGCTAACCACCACACCACCGTGCTGCCCTTGTATGCCCTGAGTTCCCACATAGGGATTTTTCAGACTGAATACTAGTGTGACAGGAAGCTCAGACAATCACAAGAAACCTACTAAAAAAATGTATTTCTGCTGGTGACAATTCATTTTGCACTGAAGCCCAAATGGAAAATCGACCATCTGGTACTTCAAGCACAAAATAAATGATCAAAACAATGTGAAGAGTTACTCTTTTCCGTTTTTTAATCTCAGCAAACTGTCCCCGTTTCAGGTCGTTCCATCCATTCCGCCCTCTGCTCCAGACCTGTCAGCCCTCGGGAGTGCAGCTGTGGGCAGTCTGGGCCATACATCTGGTCTGCAGTCAAAACAGTAAGACACACAAACACCACTATGGAGACCCCAGGGGAAGATTGAATATAGCAAACACAAAGGGGGATACCTGTTTATAACCCACACAGATATAAAACAGAGCATATTATCGGTCTTTCTTTAGTTACTTTCCATAGAATATACCACCTTATTTAATTAAAACATTGATCAAATGGAGCTATCTGGTTTAATAATAGTCTATTGGTTTGTGTCACAAGTGTCCCACGTATTGTACATCCCTAACCACAAGTGTGGGAAAATTCAAGGCATTTTGCAATAATGATAAGTTCCTACAAGTGTCCCAAGTATTGTACTTCCCTAACACCTAGGATGGGACATTTCTAGGCATTTGGCCTCAATGATAAGTGCCTCAAAGTGTCCCGCTCATTCTGATTGGTCAGGAAATTTCTAGGCATTTTTGCTATAATGTTAAGTGCCTACAAGTGTCCCATGTATTCTACATCCCTAACACTAAGAGTGGGACAATTATACGCATTTTGCCTCATTGATAAGTGCGTACAAGTGTACGGCTCATTCTGATTGGTCGGTACATTTCTAGGCGTGGGGTCTAATCTGTCTCTCATCTTCTTCTACCTCCACCGTCCTCTAGCCTCACACTACAGGAACATGTTGGAGAAGGAAGGGGTGACGGAACTTCTGAGGGCTTTGGCTGCGAATCCTGACACACACGGAGACATTAGAGGACTATCAGAGAGCATTTTACGGATGGTAGAGCAACAGCAGAGTCACTCGGGAGCCATCAGCAGCCAGAAGGGGCCGTGAAGCTCTTGACAGCAGTGTAAAGGAAAATATTATTTATGATTTTAGGTGTTTGAGCTGTTGTACACATTAGATATTTAATTGAATAAACAATAGAATACATATACTGTATATATATGTTATAGATATTGAAAGGATACTGAAACAAAACCTGACAGAGAGATGCAAATTATTTCCATTGTTTTGAGTTTAATTTGTTGCTGGATGTAAAAAGTTTGGTTAATTGTTCCAAATAAACTGAATTCTTGACAACTCTTGGGCTGTAGATACTAAACCTGTCACTAGAGGGTGCTTGAGTATCATAGCTTCAGGGCTAAGTAGAGTCTAAAGTCATTCGATCTTTAATTCAAGATCATACATGATCATTTATAAAATACTGAAACAGCATTATTCTGTTGCTTTGTCTGTAACAAGGGCCTCATTATAATACAGTCATTTTTGGGACTATATTATTATCTCGTATCTCTTTCTTCCCTACTCTCTCTATCTCTCCCCAGGTGAAATGATGATGAATTAACTACAGTTTATGTCACACAGCTGGAAGACAGAACTGCTCCCAGGTATCTACAGCTTCTATTCTAAGTTGGCCTATTAATAATTCCCTTTGAAAAGTGGATTATCAACCTCACATGAATATTTGATTTATTCGCATCCCCTTGTTCCAACTTTTAAGTATCAAATCCCTTGATGAAATTCAAAAGGATCTGTTTAACAGAATCTAGCAGATCCGTGATTCAGCCAGGTCAGGGCATTGGCTGTGCAGTGTTTTGTGCTATGATAAAGGAAAATGCTGCGAAAACTGATCCAGTGTCAGCATTTGACAACTCCTTCAACCCCTAAACATTAAACTCACTGTGACAGTCCTGCTGGGTCAAAGGTCAAGTACCTCACAGTGGACGTGGTGTAATGTTGTGTAATGCGAGCAGGTAAAGTCGTGAGAAGTGTAGGGAAACTGCACTGCTTCCCACAGAAGCTGATGCCACAGCATGCAGGGCGATTGAGCACTGGTGTCGGTCGTTTAAACAAAATATAAAAGCAAACTGATGAGGTAGAGTGAACGGAGGAGCCAAAGGTGTAAAAGTGCATCGTGTTAATTAGGTTTAAAGTTTCTGTCTGTGGCTCAAAGAGCTCATCAATACTCATGTGACATACGAGACAGAAAGACTACATCAAATAGACAGCAGAGGAAGTAAAGGAAAGGACTAGTTAGGACATTTTGATGAATGTGCCTATTCGCTTTCATGTCAGGCGTAAGAGCAGAAGACTGATACCTCTGTCAGGCCTGCACACTACATGTGATATGCTAGAAGCTCAGTTAGTTGTGTGAGGATACTGGAGGCCTGGCTCTGTAACAAAATCCAGCTACCCACACCTCTCTTATCTTTAATCTGTAACTGTAGTGTTGAAATGGAAACCACAGTTAGGTAACAGACTGTTTTAGCTGAAACTTCCTGTATGCTGGTCGCTAGCAAGTTCTAGCAGAAATAGACTGGCACACCTTAAAACAACATCTTTTTTTCCCTCCATATTGTGTATATAAAGATGGAGGACCTGACAGCTCCCCAAATGTAAAGCCGATGTGTCTCTATCGCTACCTGGTGGCTGGCTGTATAAGCCCAAATGTCATAAATCCTGCTTCCTCCATGTAGGTGGATGGGTCACATACTAAAAAGTCATGGTTTGACTTGTTCCTACAGTACTTACTGGAGTAATATATGGCAACACAAAATATGTCAAGTTGAAAGGCCACAAATCATTTTATGAAATCTGAAAAAATTGATCCACACAAAAAATTGACACACCCATAAATAACAGCCTACTAAATATGACAGATTTTTTACATCAAGATCTGATCTCTCTTCATCCCAACACCAAGTTTGGTTGAAATCCTTTTTTTTTTGCATAATCCAGCTAATGAATAAATTAACAAACAGTTTCGGGTGAAAATAACCAGTCGATCCTTAGCAGAGATAGCACTGTCTGCACTTATTGAAGCCTGCAGCCCGTTAGCACAGTTTAGCGCCAATGGTTTAGCGTAAAATGAGCAGCTAGCTTGTCCAAATACACATAGCTAGAAAGCTAATCATCAATTTCTCAAAAAGTGTAACTTTCCTGTTAAGATCTAAACAGAATCTTTGTACTGGACAAAAAAGACAGAAATAGAGATTCCTATATGGAAACTGACGGGTAGAAAAAAAATCTTATGACCAAAAATAACTTCAGAGGAGACAAAAAAAGAAGCAAGGGAGTCATGCTGCAAGAGTGCGAGTCAAAGGATATTTTCAGACCCTTTCATGCTCCACCATTGTTTGTGTAAAAATATCACAGACCAATTTGCAAATTGGCTGTCTTGGCTTGAAATTTGATTGTGCTGGTTTTGATTTAGAGCTTAGTGCGAGTAAGCATCTCGTTATCTCACTTGTGCAGCCATCTCTAATGTATTATAATAACACAACTGTGAACCAGCCTGGGCACTCAGAAAACTCCAGTGCAATACATCTCCAGCTGTGAGTGTGTATGCACATGTGTGAGGCCGTTTCTGCAGCCCAGTCTGCAAACAAACCAGACCCCAGTGCAGAGCCTGAGGTCGACTTAAAGGGTTTTTGACTTGGATGCTAATTAGACACCCGCTAACCTTCTAAACACCCAGAGACAGAAAGTAGATTTAAAGAGCAGGAGGGTTGAATAACAAGATGAAGCAAAAAATATATAAAACAACACTTCTCCAGGCAGAACTGTGACACATAAAAGGACGTACCATCTCTTCTCCAATGACCTTTTATTGCTAGGGAAGGATACAGAGTTGGTAGGCCCCTGAGCCTGTGCTCAGATGTGTGACAGCAGTAAGACCATCCTCCTGTCTGTCAATTGGAGGCAGGGGCTCCCTCTTCACTGTCAATCAATAGCCATTTCCCCAGAGGAGAAATTGTCAATATCCAGTCCACTACGAAACACATAATATGCAACATAAGTTCATGGATTTGAACGGAATCCCAGCTGACAAACAATAATGAAATAATGATTGAGAAGGTGTTCGAATGAAAATGGAGAAAACTCTGGAAAAGTTATTCTTGGCCTGTAATGAAAACCAGGCATTTTGCATGTTTGTGTGAACACTGGTTAAATGTGATTAACTTAAAATAATAAACGTTGCAGTAGTTCCTTGCTGTTCCAGCTCTGGCTGGTTTGGATCTGGCTGACAGTGATTTGGTGCTGCATCCACAAGTGGCAGTGACTAATGATGACATTTTCACGAAATAACAGAAATAGAAATGCACTATCCAAAGCAGAGTCGCTGGAAATAAATCCCTCATCTTTAACTTTGGTGTAACTCATTCCACTGCTCCGCGGCGAAAGGACTTTCATTTTGTTTGCATGTTTGTATGTGAGTGTGAGTGAGTGTGTTTGTAAGTAGATGTGTCAGAGGGCTAACACGGTCGGTTAGATCCGCTCTTACTTAATGTCACATCTCTCATCTGCGGGTGGTTTTATAGTGGCCACTTTGCTTTCAGCTCGGTCGACGTGCACAATGGTGCAAACATTTGAGTTAAACAACCAGAGGTGGGACACAGGGCTGCAGGAGCTTCTCCGTTCAATGGCTTGTGTGAATTGCCTCGTCTATTCACTGAAGTGGCTCACGGTCGCAGCTGTGCTGTTGATGTGACCATCGCTGGCTGAGTGCGTCCCTAACCTAAAACACATCCTGACCACGGCCTCAGACCAGCTGGTGAATGATGGGATACTTGAGAAGAAAAACAAACATCCATTATCAAGCACAATAGAGAACCCATTAGTACAAATACAATATGTCATCTTAAAGCAATGGTTTATAGTTAATTTGTTTGTAATATTTTGAGAAATGTGGTTATTATAATTTTTTCTGAGAGTTAGATGAGAAGATTGATACCCCACTCATATACGTTAGTGCTTAATATGAAGCTCCAGGAAGCAGTTGTTTAGCTTAGCTTAGCATAAAGACTGGAGGCAGGAAGAGAAAGCTCCATGCAAAGCAGCTCTACAACTTAGAAGTCACTTATTATTTATATAATGGGCACTTGGTGTATTACTCTGTTATGAGTGTCGGAGCCACTTGAAGGGAAAAATATAGATTTTGATAATATAGTCATTATATTATGGGGCAAAGTTTACATTTTTTAATGTGAATTAAGAAGTTCAATTTTTACTGGTGGTTACATCTCCACGTTATTGAAAGGGATTTTGTAGTTTCTAAAAAACATAAAACAATGAGTTTGACTTTTGTATTTTTAAATTAGGACTTCTTCTCATAATCTCATGACTTTCTGCTCAACTACAACCTAATTCTCGTAATATAGACTTTATTGGTAAATCTTGTCTTTATTCTCATAATATTATAAATCTCTTAACCCAAGGAACATCACTGATGATGCATCCCAGCGTATCCTAGAGATGTATCTTGCAACCAACTTCTCAATAAAAAACTTTATTCTTGTAATATTATGACTTTTTTCGAAATACTCATTGGTCATAGTCCATCACTTATTTCCCCGTATAACGACAATATGTTGATTTTACACTTTTTTATATATGTATTACACAAACAAGATATAAATCTGTTCATTGCTGAGCCTCAGATGTGCTGGATGGGGCATTTTCCTACCTTTGGGCAGAACCAGGTTTGCTTTTACTCTAAGCTAATTGGCTGATAGCTGTGGTCTCGTATGTACTGTACACACAGAAGAGAGAACAGTATTTACCTTCTCATCTCTCGGTAAGAAAGCTAATAAGCGAATTTCCCGAACAGTCTCCCTCATTTGAATTGCAGATTTGGTTCTATTGATGATGTGGGAAGATGCTGTTCTGGCTGGTGTCTGTATTGTGGTGCACACAGAGCACTTCTCCCAAAGACTTCACACAGTACATTGTACTGAGAGGCGATATGTGTTGGAGTCGGCTCTGGAGGCAGAACTGATGCTTTTGTCTCTGTGCACCCGAGCACATTTCATACATGTGCCTCCATACAGGGGGATTTTGACATGTGGGGGAGTAAAAAGCGCAGAACATTGAAATTCATCCAGTTAGTTCATTATATACTGTTAAAAGCATATTCAGTCATACAGAGGCTGCATGGTTTGCCAGAGCTGTCAGTACAGAGTGGTGAGAGGTGCATGAGAACTGCAACTAAGCCAATTTTTATTATGAAACAGAGACTTGTGGATATCCCTTGTCATTCCATCTGTCTCACTGCTCTAGCATGAATTAGATCCGCCTGCTATCCTATTTCCAGGCCACACCCTGCACCCTTGCCTGTGGCATGGCATGGCCTTTTCGGTGTGCTTACAGCAGAATGTACTGTAGTACACTCTCACAGCTGAGATCTGCCATAGAAATGCACCGCATGTAGATATGAGGGTTAAGCACACGGACGTCAATAGACATTCATATTAGTTTCTGCATTTTGTATGTACTGCAGCCACCCATGCAGAAATAACACCCAGACCCATAAGAGCAAACCACTAGCTGTAGTGCTCAGCAGACTGTAACAGCTTGTGGGAGACTGACAGGTACAGTATGGGTCATTATTTTTGATTGACACTTTTAGCATCCAGCTATGTGTGCTATGCCAGTGAGTATGCTTAGCTCGGCACAAGCATAGTTCTGCTTTGAAATTGGATCACTGCCTTATATAATAATGGAATGCAGGCAACAATGTATAATCACACACACCATATTCAGTCCTTAGTATCTTATATCAGTGGAGTAAAAGAGAAATTTAGACCCATCACACTGGCACGAAAAGTAAGATTAATTCCCAGAGTATAACTCCCATTTTAAATGAATTGAGTAAGCTGTGTCTCTGAGCTAGTATTTATTAGATGTATTAAACAATTTATGTTATTAATTACACTTATATTTATATATTTATATTCTGCTGTAAAAAGGTCTATAATGATGAGTTTTTTATGCATTTAGTTCATTTTGGCCAAATCGAATGTGAGTGCCAGAGAGCATGTGAAAAAAAGGTTTGTCAGTAGCAATTCAGATGATAGAACAATACAAAAAACAGATGGTGTGGAATCTTCACCACCTTCTCATCGCACAAATAAAGAACTTTACATGCTAATAATCCAACTCCTCACAATTGCATTATGACACAGTTAAAGCCTCACAGCCTGTTACGCACAGTCCAAAAGTTTAATAGGTAAAAGTCACATAATACCAGTATAAGAGCTTTTTGTTGCCTGTACATGTTTTACAAAAAGAAGTGAATAATGCCTCCAATCTGTGTGTGTCCCATGCATGCACAACACGGGGACTCTGAAAGTGAAGCAGTTACATGGATCTCAGACACAGTCAAATCTATTATTTACACCTGTGCTTGTCTAACTGCAACATGTCCAAACATCCTCGGTGGAACAGGTCCGTTCTCCTTTGCGAGCACAGTTTCAAAAATAACTTGGACATACATACATCCAAGCTTTACAATGCAAACAGTTTCAGAGTAAAACGTGTGTCAAGTCAAATATGCACAGCACAAAAGGAGGGGAAAAACTGCTGGCACAACATTTTAAGAGAATACCCTCGTTCTCAGGTCCCCAAAAGGTTCTTCTGTGTTCTCAGATCAAGTAAATTATTCTGTACTCTATACACAACCAATTGCACACAGACACGCGCACAGACACACACGCGATAGCATTTAACTATAGCCACCTTTGGACTTCCCTTATCCAACAAGAGTTTTGTTTCTTTCCTGAAAACATTTTCAGTTCATAACAGTCAGTGTCATGGTCAGTGAAGTGGTACATCCAAACAAAAACAAAAACAACTCACCCACAGCAGGGGCTGATATCACAACTGAATGACATTTACCTCCACCAAGAGGGTTATGTTTTCATCACTGTCTTTAGGACGATTAAACAAAACTGGATTTTCCACTTCGGTTAACTTCTCAAGATATAATGCAGAGATTTTGAGGGGAAACATCTGACAAATTGAGTGGACTGACATCTGTGTGTGTGAAATTTGGTTATTTGAGCTATTCAACAAACAAATTCCTTCCTGAACTGACTTATTGCTGTAAATCTTTGTAAATCAAATGAACGAATGAATAAAACCGGGATTTACTGAACACTTTTCATATTTGTTCCAAAAATACAAAAATGATACATTTATAGATCTTTTGTATATTGCCATATAATCCTTTTCTTTATTTACTTACATGAACGGGTCGGTCTCACAGTTTATACACATCTCATAAGGCTTTTCGGTGCATCAACAGTGCATGCAGACACAGACAGACGGGGCACTGCACTCAAACTAGCAACCCAGCACAGAGACAGGAGAGGCCTAAATCCATTATCGCACAGTCCCGATAACTTGCCATCCAGCATGGAGCCCGCTGCTAAAGCAGACCTCAGCAGATGGCATGAGTTGGCTCTCCACTTGGTAAATACTGTGGTTCCTCAGCACGAACACCTGGACTGCAGTTTCGTGAGAGAGTAACTGAGGGGAGGTTGAACCGTCACCACAAAACCGCACACATGTCGGAGCACAGATTGTCCCACTGGTGTCGGCAAAAGCTCAGCCACACACAAAGCTACATCACACACTCTGACTTCGGCTCATCTACAGGGACGTAAATGGATTATATAAATGCATTTAACCCGCACATTTCATACAAATGAGTAGAATGATGACACTTTAGGTTTAACAAAGATGTTGTGAAGCTGCGTCACAATTCTCTTACCATGCTTGGTGCCATCATGGAGGTCTGGGGTTGAGCCTTTTTGTGTGAAAACATTGTTCATGAGTGGGCTCTAGAAATACACTTGATTTTGCTTAATTAGCATCCAATTTGTAATAGTTTAAGATCAAAATATTTTGTAAATTGGATAAAACCGAACTTTCCACATAGGCCTGACATATATGAAGGGAAATAGTTAACTCCAGTCTTTCCTGACCTGTAATTTTAGGAAAGGGCCCTATGGTCACTTAAAGTAACAATGGTTTCTTGTGCAGGGTAATTAGATTTTTTCCTTTTGGCATAATCTTTTGGAAAAACTAACAGTTCACACCAGTCTATGTGGGTTGATGGTCTGAGCCCTGCTGTTCCTGTGCTGCTCTTGGCTGGACCCACATGGCGGTTAAAGAAATAAGTTTGACATTTTGGAAACTGCTCCTATTTATTTCTTCCTGCAAAGCGTCAGATGAGGAGAATGACACCAGTCTCATATTTGTCTGTTAAGCTTCCGCCAGTGAACTTTAAATGGTGTCACGCAGAAGCTGGAAATGTGGAGAAACAGCTGGCAGGAGGATTGTGTTACCTCAGCCCAGAGCCAGGCTGGTTGTTCCTGCCTGTTTCCACACTTTACATTACACTGAAAAACAGACTGTTGGACCAACGTATAAGAAATTACTTCAACTGGTGACACTCAAATTAATTAAGTTGGTACAAATTTGAATTAACAAATTACAGCATAAATGATTCATTTCAGTTTTTAAGTTGGTAAACAATTTTATTTTCCAGTGTAAGCTGAGTGACAGTTGCCGCTTCATGTTTTTTGTCTCGACAGATTGATCTCGATCTTAATTATGTTGCTATTGGCCTAGATTGTCGGGGGACATGTCACATGCTTCTCTTTCCTCCTCTACTGCACCTCACTCTGTCCTGGGAGAGGGATCCCTCACATGTGACTCTCTCTGGGTTTCTACATGTTTTCTCTCCTTGGGTAGTTTTCCCTCCCTCTTGTTGAGGGATCAGAGGATGTGGCTCCTTTGAGGCAAATTTTGAATTGTGAATATGGGCTCTACAAATACAATTGTATTGATCAATATTTTAATAGTCTAGTTTTTGTCTTCTTATTTTACTCTTGACAAAGAAAACTAATCTTCGCAAATGACAAAATATTTTCTCGAGGTGGGAGATGAGACCACTACTTCTAGTGCATAAACCAAAATGAGCATTTTTTTTTCCAAATATCTCATGTTAAACCATCCTGTTATTTCAGAACATTGATAACCACCTTTACTGATTTCTTTCTGCAGGGATGACCACTTCCCACTCAAATGTTTCACAGACCTCCATTATGGCAGCCAGAGTGTGTTACATCACCTGAAAGGCCACTACAGATGAGCAGAATGACATTCCCTCTATCTGTCGAGTCCTCTCTCTCTCTCTCTCTCTCCCAGAGCGGAGCCTGTTAAACAGACTCTGGGCTTTAATTGGACTTCACAGACTGTCCTGGAAGTTGACAGGAGGCACTGTGGGTTTCCATGGCGTCATCTTTTAAACATTGTGCAAGGTTTTTAAATTCCCGTTGCCATGGTCACTCCTGGCCCGCGAGGTGTGGCCCGTCTCACTGGTTCCTTCTTCCTCCTCCTCCTCCTCCTCATCCACTTGGAGCCGCTCATCTTTTTTCTTGATGTAGCGCTCGTAGAGCACCATTATGACGCCCATCACCCAGGCCGACACGGTGCCGGCAGCAAAGATGACGAAGCCGATGGCGATAAAGAAAATGTAGTCCCAGGAGCCCAGGGTCTGGTGACATAACGTCCGCAGCTGGATGCCCACGTCACCCAGTCGACGGCCCTGCATGTCGGCAGGTGAGCCGCACACGCTCTGGCCCTCATCTGTGACACAGACGCACAGCGAGAGAGAATGAAGAGCATTAGTCATAGATCAGGACCTAATTCATAATTCATAGCACTCGGAATATAATGTGTATTTTTCCACAAATCGTAGAAATCAGCCTGAACAATATTTAAAAAATCTGTTCTGAGATCACAGACGTTTAGAAGATTTCAGTTCTTTTGTTAACAACAACACTCTCGAAAGCGAAGAGTATATATCATCTCCTGAAAAGGTTCTAACCAGTGAGTTTTACTTGTTGCCATCAGGATGTTGTTATGTCACCTGTTTGTACTACAAATCCCTCCTGCAAGTTTTTTTTTTACTTCTTTAACTTTGATATTTATTCAATATTTATTTTTAATCTCCGTCATTTAGCTCCCTTGTATCTTGTACTTGTCTGGGTATGTTTTCGTACAAGCCGTTCCAAATGAATGATTGGCCCCATGGGATTAATAAAGTTGTTTGAATTGAAGGGAATTGCTTGGTGTTGTTAACTGGTCAGATTTCCTGGAGTGGTATCATTCCAACCACACCAAGGCAATTTCCTGTATGTGCAAATATACATGGCAATAAAAAGAATTCTGATTCTGATTCTGATTCTGATTCAGACAACTCATGCTGTTCTGGACAATGTGCAGGGTGTGTGTGTGTGTGTGTTTTCATATTGTCAATCCAGGACAGGGACATCCTGAACACACATGCTAATTCCTTTACTAACAGTTAGTAAAGCTACATTACAGTTGGTCAAAGAAGGATTCACGTGCACTAGAATGTTATTCAGTAGTGCACACGTCCGCCAACACCCAGCTGCTCTCTTGTGAAGCCTTATTAAGCACTAGATCAATTATACACTCACTCCTAAATATCCGTTCCCTAAACATGCCTGATAAGATACAACAATGTTAAAGAATAGTAGAAAATCCTGTTAAGGATCTGCGCAACAATTTAATGAGTTCTAACCAACTCATAACACAACCGTCCAAAATGTTAACAGAAATCCATCCAGTAGTTGTTTCCGTAATCCTGCATTAACAGAAAAATGCTAATGAAAACACAACATGTTTGGCAGCGATAAGTCAAATGTTTTTTCAATAAAATTAAAAAAATTTAAAAAAATGAGTAACAATCGAAGTTAAAGTTAAGAAAGAAAACGTCCTTAGCTATTGTTTAGTGAGTTTTACTCTCCAACACATCATATTTCCTGGCCCTTGTAAGTGAACTTAGCTGCTGACCTTCTCTGCAAATATCAAGTGACATTTCTAACAGTATAAATATTCACCGCCTTGACAATCAGCATATGTTTTAAAGGATTCTTTGATGTTGTGAGAGCCACAACAAAATGCACAAATAACTCAGCAGGATAAATTATTCTACATATGGCATTAATCACAGCAGCCTGTTAAATCATTCATGAACACATTACGACACATCACTTTACATAACATTTGTAAATGGCACATCTGCTGCAAACTGAGCTGAAGAGGTCCGTAAAACATTTGAGTTCAAATGGCGCTTGCATAACAATGTTGCTCTCCTTATCAGAAAACTGGGGGCTTTGGGAGCCTCCCATGTACGAAAGCCTTGAGTTGATGCAGCATTAAAAAAAAAAAAATCATGGATGAATTATTCAAACTCCTTTCTCCCCCACAGGATTAGAGAGGGACTTGGGCCTTTGCGTCTGCCTGAAACCAGTGATAATAGGGTTTCTCATCATCAGGCGCCGGGTACGACAACGAATAAGACCTTGCTGAAATCCACAAATCCTAACAAAAATGTCACAGGAAAAAAAAAATCCCACGCCTCCTAGCTCTCACAAAACTACAGTTTGGATCCAGTTTCAAAGGCCCTTCACTCAATATTAACCGCGCCACATTGTTGACGTTGAGCTCGGCAGCGGCTGACGAGAGATGCATTTTTTAGGAAATAATCCGAAAGCCTTTTGTTACTGAGAGCAGAAAGTGTGTGCAACGGAACGGAATGCTGCCGTCTCCACACGGCCGCTGATTTTAATTGGCATCTGTGTTTCCAGAGCTTTTGTGCTGAGGGAAATTCCCAAAGGGAGAGATGAAAAGACTTGGAAGTTCCTGCACAGGGAACAGTTTTCCATAACCCTGTCTCTAAACAGCTTTAAAAGTCCACTCTCTCATTTTGCTGGCATATATATTGTAGAGTCTGCATGTAAATGTTTGCTGCTTTGCATCTCTGCAGTCTGATATTTAAGGAAAACGTGGATCGACACACTGTTATTAAACTTACTGTATAAGTACACTTCTCTATCAGATGTACTGAGTACCCCTTCAACAACACCATCCTCATGTTCCAAATGCTGATGTGAGTTGACTTTCAAGTGGACAGGTAATAACAACTTCTGTGATACCTATCAAATGACTGCATGTTATTGTTGGAGTTAATTTCTCGACTATTCTTTTGCAATCTGTTTCAACTGTCTTTGAGTTGCACCTGCTGCACCTTGGCCTCTTTTCGAACATGTAGCTCCAGTAAGGCTCCCTACCATGCACCAAGTGTGCTATCAAACATGCCGAAAAAACAAAGATACAACTTAGATGTACGATTAATAAAACATAAAGGAGCCATCCACCGTGCTGAACCTCAACAAGCTGTCGCTAGACACTGGGCAGACTGTACTCAGCAGATTGGGCATTATGTTACCCAACCATCTTAGGGGTAATATAAACCAAATTCTAGTCCGATGTGAGTGTAGGTATATATTTTAGCTTAAAACACTCCACCTATTATATTCAATGAAGAACTGGATGATCGGACATGTTTTGTGTGACTCTTTGTATTGTCTCTTTGCTATAGTTAGCCCAATGTGCATTCCATCCATGTATGAACAGTAGGTCTACCAGCATTTGTTTTGGACTATGCTTTGCTGTTGTGCTTGTAATGATCTGACCTGTGGTAACTGACTTCATGTGTGTTTGACCAGGCTCTTGATGACATGCTATTGTAAGAGGAGCCACTATATATACATTTTAATTGCCTCTATATATACCTATATATCTATAGATATCTATATATCTATAGATATATAGATATCTATATATCCAGACTAAGATTGTTGTTATATAGATATATATAGAGAGAGAGGCAATTAAAATCCAGGAATACATGAGGAAGATAGCCCCAAGTTACAAGCTGCTAAGTAAATACCTCGACCGCAGAAACTTAATGATGATGATGATGAGTAGGAAGAGGAAGATGAACCCTCATCGAAGGACAAGCCCCTGAACGGCATGTACCACCGAGAAGTGGCTGATATCAAGAGATCCTACCAGTGGCACAAGAACAGGCCCAAAGCACAAGACCCATAGAGGCTAGGGTCAGCCACAGCAGACAAGACATAAGGGACAAGATTTGCAAAGACACCCTGGAGACAGTCCAGCACATAGTAGCAGGGTGTAAGATGCAGGCTGGGACAGAACACATTGAGAGGCAATAACAAGTGGCTGGGATAGTGACATAGATGTCTATAGTGAACAGGAACATCTGTATCTGTATTAGAGGTACACAAGTACAGATGGGACATACCAACGAAGGTGGTTGAGAACAACAGAACTAAGATCCTGTGGGACTTCAGATTACAGACTAAGCAACATTATTGTTTTATCTGTTTATTCATTGATTTTAGATGCTTAGATGCTTATTAATTGTTTGGCTAGGTAGCCTATTTCAAATATCATTCACCTTCACTCTTAATATAATGTAGTCATTCATTACTTTTTCCTATTGTAATTCCTGCTAGCAGTTGCAAACTAGTTTTGATGCCCTCCCAATGGTACCACGTGGTGTCCTGACTGACTCAGATGGGTGGGAAGTGTGAAATGACAGAGGGTGATAGAGAGGTGTGGTATCCTTCAATCACTTTCATTTATTAGGACATTTACAGGACGGCGGAAATTGTTGTTTTCCTAATGTTTTGGGCTCAGAGATCTGAAGAACACAAAGACAGTCTGCTTCTCTAAGCTCCATCTACCGCAGATAATTTCATGCCTGCTCTGATCCTGTGCACTGTTCACACAAGATGCAGTTAGTCACAAACAAACGTGTCCACCCATGCAGAAACACACACTCTCTTATCTCATATGTATGCACAGACCCTCTCCACAAGAATCAGCTTTCCCATCTACTATCTGTGCCCTTGCAGCGTGTGTGTGTGTGTGTGTGTGTGTGTGTGTGTGTGTGTGCGTGTGTGTGTGCGTGTATACCCATGCAAGTGTTTGTGCCTGACAGCCAGGAAGGAAACCCTTCTGGCTTCACCCCCACCACTCATCCTCCTCCACCCTCAAGGGACTGGCATCAAAGAAGAGGGCTTTCCCTCTTTCCTTCCCCCATCCACTCTCTCTGCTCTATTTCTAGACACTCTCCTTATATAACAGCTGAGCGAATGCTAATCCAGCCAGTAAGGCGAGACAGAGGAGAATCTGTTGGTTCCTTCCTGAAGCTTTCTCTCCCTCGTGCTCGCTCACGCGCTGGCTGTAGATGCGTTTCCTAAACCAAGTAGACAGGCGGCTCGTGTTGTATGAGCCAGGTGAGACCGAGATGAGAGATAACAAGGCTGCCGAGGCAGAGTTTGGAGCCGAAACACACTCGCCTCGAGAATGTTAATCTTCTGTGTCCTCCACCTAAAGCACCAAAAGTCTGTTCTGTGTGTGTTTACATGCGTGAATGTGCATTTGGGATTTTGTATGCATGTGACAGCACATGTTTAAAGACACAAGGGGCTCAATTTAGGCGAAATTGAGGTGTTGTCTGAGTTGCTGGCTGCTGGAAAAAAGATGGACAGACAATGTGTGTACACAGCAGAGATGGAGAATGTGTGTGACAATGCGTGTGTGTGTGTATGTGTGTATGTGTGTGTCCGCCTTCTCCCATGCTGGCAGCTGTCACTGGAAGAGGCACCACTCAAAATTAAGATAAACAAAAGGAAATGAGCGGCAAGAAAATAGGACAGCTCTTGCAGGATCCAATTTGGACTTGAACTAAGCTTCACAGGTACCATGGTGAACCGCTGTGTGTGTGGGGGGGGGGGGGGGGGGGGTGTATGTTTGTGCATAGGAGATAGAAGCAGGGGATGACTTTTTACTATGAGGGGTGTGCATTCAACAGCTATAGTGTTCAAATTATGACTGGCTTCTTGCTCACTAAGACGCACTATAAATAGCTGCTGCCCTTTTGCATAGTGACACATCCACACTCAAAGTATTATGGAATATCAAACACTTCTATCAGCTTGACCGAAATAAAACGAAAAGAGCGGTCGATACTTGATGGTGCAACCGTCATCTATTTATCACACACCTGCAGGAAACTATCCCACTCGCTAAATAGATCGATAAGTCATTTCTGGGATAAACGACTCGCTGTTTTCCTCCCAACCTGCCGCGAGCGTTCGGGGCTGAATTAATGAACCCGGCTGCTAGAGAAGAAATCAGACGGCTCCCAGTCTCCGATCTCCTTTCGGCAGCTTTGTTATTTGATAGTCTGAATGCTGTCACGCTCCACTGTCGTCACCTGCGCCTCATCCCACTGAAAGCCGAGAGAGGGTCGAACTTAGACTTGGGTAAAGCCGGGCTGTATATTTAGCATATGAGACACACTGTGTCTTACCATTGACAATGATGCAGTTGTGGGTGACGAGGTATGGTGCCAGTTGTGATGATGGTGTGTGCTCAGGGGTGACGACGTGACAGAGCGTTTTGATGTGACATGTTGACGGGACATGGTTCAACACAAGCGAGCGTGGAGTCACTCCTTCCTTGAAGGGCTCTGGAGAATATTAGTGCTGCTTTGATTGAAGCAAACAAGTTTTACAGTCAGTCATTTTGAATTCCTCCTTTTGTGCTACTGCAGATTGAATAATGCATCCTTTAATAATGACTTGTTTTATAAATGGTCATTGCATATTTCATAAACCATTAATAACCATAGTGTTATGGTTACCAGGTTGGAATTTAAGGAATCACCTTGACTGATATAAGCTGTATTACCAGCCAGGTAAAGTGGGCCACAGGGACCCTAGAAGCTCCGGTTCGAGCTGCTCTTTTTGCACACAGCCTGTTCCAGGTGCATGTGTTCTGCTTTTATTCTGCGTCACTGCCGTGTAGAAAAGGTTCAAACATGAGTTACACTTTGATGCTGGCAGCAGATGTGGCCACAGAGGGGAACGAGCGGCTGCGTGCAGCTGGAAGGGCGTGAGAGATGCCCACGCTGTTGTGCTGCATGTCACGCCTCTGACATGCGGGGAAGCCACCGGGCAACGTGACATCACATGGTTACAGAATGCTGGTAAGTTTCTTTTAAATGTAAACAAGCAAAGGTGGCATGAAGAGGGGCCTTTTAATAGAAATATAGCAAGATCTCTGAAGGGATGATTGTGGAGATAATGTTATTGAAAAGGAGTCTGGCAGTAAAGAGCGCTCTAGGCCCATCAGTTGACATGATAAGCTTGAGAGGGTCTGCTGTAATCATGATGGCCCTATGGCAAAATTCAGTTCTACAACTTTCTATCTAAATATAAACAATTTAAATCAATGGCTACTCTTCGTCCAGATGCCCAGTAGCAGGTTAACCCACTCACTGAAACATGTATTAATGTATTAACTGCTATATAAACTACAGCATATTTTCATCTTTAATTTTGGCACACCAATAGTTTATCTCTTCTCTTAGTTATCTGCTTCTCTTTCATAACAATTTTAAATATCAAATGAAAAGACACATTTGCATCTCTTCGTGGATACAGTTATTGAGCCAGAAAAAGACCAATAGTTTACATAACAGGTTATCTAATAATTAATAACTAGAGCACAGGAGTCCATGTGGGACGAGTCCACTCCAGGCTCAGGGAAACCCAACAGTGAAGGTTCGTGATACTGTGCAGCACCGTATATCAAACAAGAATGAAACAGAATAAATCATTGATAGGACCTTGGAACTTGAAGCCCTCCAGGTGGACCCACACACACAGGTCCTCGTTGTCACACTCGCAGCTCCACGGGTTCCCGCTGAGTCCCAAGGAGCGCAGGGAGGGCAGAGCGATCAGGGAGGTGATGTTGAGCACCGTCAAATTGTTCCTGCTCACGTCCAGAACCTGGAGCACTGCGTTCTCCGAAAAGGTGTCCGGGTGGATCTCCGAGAGCCCCGGGTTGTCCGTCATCCTCAGCATCACCAGACTCGCCAAGGGCCCGAAGGTCCGGTCCTCGATCCGGGTCAGGGTGTTGAAGGAGAGGTCCAGGTAGGCCAGCTTGCGTAGGTTCCCGAACGTGGACTCTGAGATCTCGGTCAGGGAGTTGTTGCTGCAGTCCAGGTACACCAGGTCCGAGAGGTAGTTGAGCGACAGCGGCGGCAGCTCCACGATGCGGTTGTTGGAGATGATGAGCTGCCGCGTGGCCAGCGGCAAGTTGACCGGGAAGGTGGTCAGATGTTGCCCGGCGCACTGAACCACCAGCTGGTCGTCACACACGCACCTGTCCGGGCAGCCGGCGGAGATCACCGGGGACGTGATCACCCCCGTGGCGAGGAGGAGCACAACTAGGAGCCGCAGGGGTTGCGCGCTTGGCTGCGGGGCAAGACGCATGTCACCGCCAAGGGCTTCATCCAGCCCGTTCGGAGAGAATCCGGCGCAGTCACATTCTTCATTGATGTATCCTCGCCAAATGACTGATCACAGAAATGATCCCCGCAGAGGTCAAACCTTCGCGCCTGCCCGTGGCACCCTCTTTGCGCGTAATGTCTCAGTTCATCCTGTCTTCTCCCGCGTGGGTCCGGAGCGCGCATCCACTGTCTGGAACTTGACAGTCACTTGTTTTTCATTCTGCTTCAAATGTCATCGGGTTGAGCGAGTTTCTGACATCGGAACATACCCGGGTACACGCTCACCGCGTCCTCTCACGCCGCGCTGCTGCCGACGATCACGGTCAGTCGCTTCCCTTCAGCATGTCTCGCTTTTCCGAAACTGAATCCAGAAGGTGGGGGAGGAGGGGAGAGGGGGGCTGAGAGCTGAAGTGCACGGCGGCGGAGGGGGGTGGGGGCGCGGGGGTGAGGCGCTGTGGGGCGATCTGACGCCTTGGACAGATAGAGCAGAGGTAATGGAAGACTAACATTAAATATTGAGGCCATTGCAAAGCCTGATTCGGGAGGGCAGCTGGAATAAAGGTGACCTATAATGCTTCAGCTGCAGGCATCTCCCCCATGCCTCTGGTGTGTGTGTGTGTGTGTGTGTGTGTGTGTGTGTGTGTGTGTGTGTGTGTGTGTGTGTGTGTGTGTGTGTGTGTGTGTGTGTGTGTGTGTGTGTGTGTGCATGTGAGTGCATCCAAATGAGATCGGTGTGTGCGTGTGTGCACTACAGGTATATTTGTTATAAAGTTTAGCCTATATACAACTTAGAGAGTGAGGACATTCTGGGACAGTGTGGACATTTTGTCCGGTCCTCACTTTTAGACCCATTTTAGGGTTAAGACTTGGTTTTAGGGTTATTGGGTTAGGTTTTTGCTAAGGGTTAGGCATTTAGTACCGATGGTTAAGGATAGGGTAAAGGGGAAGTTCCTCACTAAGATAGATTTACAAACATAAACACAAGTGTGTGTGTGTACTTGTAAAGAAATCTTTGTGAGGATCATTTTTTAGCCTATAGGACAGGTGGATATTTTTAGAAAGTGAGGACATTTTGACAGGTCCTCTCTTTCTGAGTCACCTTCAATCGGTTGTTTGAGGGTTACACTTGTTTTTAGGATTAGAATTAGGTTAAATTTAGAATTAGGATAAATTTAGAATTAGGTTTATGTTAGGTTAAGTTTTTAGGGTGAAGTTTAGGTTTAGTTAAAGGGTTGGTTAGGGATTCAGTCGTGACCGTTAAGTTTAGTGTATTGGGCCACAGGAAGTGCATTAGGGCAATGAGTGTCCTCATCAAGATAGTGCAACATATGATATGGCCATCGTATGCAGAATGCAGGAATAAGAACTCTTCCTGTCATGTGTGTGAGTGTGTGTGCACACATGCATGTGTATTGCATCACTTCAATCAGTTTTGCCTCAGGTGTGTGTGTGTCTCTGTGTGTGTGTGTGTATGTGTGTTTTTTTTTGTGTGTGTGTGTTTGTGTGTTTGTGTGTGTGTGTGAGTGTGAGTGTGTGTGTGTGTGTGTGTGTGTGTAGCTGGAACAAGAAGCAGGTGCACCTGACACCTGAGATTGTGTGAGATAACATCTCATTGGGTTTTAAGCTTTCGTAACAAGATAGTGGAGCCGTTATTACAATGTGCTGAGCGAGGGGGATCCCTATCAGCCCATCACAGCTCAGGCCCGTACATGTGCAGAGAGACGTTCATGACAATGACTGACATATCTGCCACTGGCAACCAGCCGAACTCTGCCCAGTATCCAGCCAGCAGACGGTGGGACGAGATGAGATGGGACAGGGTGGTCGCACGCAGCAGTTGTTCTCTCCTCCCCTCTCCAGTCTAAGTGAGAGTCCCGAGTCTATTCTCGGTTCTGTGTGTAGGTGTTGAAGTGCTGAATCAGACTAGGCATGATGGAGGAGGAGGAGGAGGAAGAGGAGGAGGAGGAGAAGGAGGAGGAGGACAGATGTGCCGCTGACAGTCCGTGAAAACAAAACGACCCCCTCAGATGAGAGTCGACAGCCAGCTGCACACTGACCACTGTCACTCTCTCTCACACACGCGGACGTCCACATGAAGAAGTTTGGAGTTGTACTTGCCATTCCCTGGTGTAATAAAAAAGAGCAGGAGGCCTGTAGGCATATATAACCTCATGTTTTTTTACACATGCTGGGGCTGAGTTGTTCCACACAGCTGTTTGAAGCCAGGGAATGTTAAGTGACTTCATGAGGACATCTAGTGGCGAATACCTAGTATTGTTCTGAGTGAATAGACTTTTGCAGGGTGCCTAGCTTTAGCCTGGATGCCAGACGAACTTAGTTTAGGACTGACCCAAAATAATATACAGTAGTTTCCTTGACAAATTCAATTGCGTATTCCTTTTATAATTCCTCTTCTTATCCACCATTACAATGTCAAATAATTAATTTAAATTGTAATGGACTCATTTTTAAGTCACTTTTATATTGTACAATTCATTGTCTAATATAATGCTTTATTATCAGTTCTGACACTTGTAGTCCACCATATTCAAAAGCCCCCCCCCCCCCCCCCCCCCCCCCCCCCCCCCCCCCATCTTTTCATCTGCTATCATTGCATATTTTACTGTTTAAATAGAATTTGTCTGTGGTTTATCAACCTGTGCCGATTTTGCACACACTGTAAAAATAAATGCATTAAAGCTTTTGGATTATGAGAGACAGAACTTGCATGCATTTCTCTCCCTGCAGGGTCATCTGAGGTTTGAGGGTTTATTTCACACTCTAACTTACCACTGGAACATTTTGGGAGTGTATCAACATATCAACCAGGGATTTTAAATACAGTCAACATGGCAAACACAGCGAAGTATGAGCCATCCCTGGAAGTGGTAAGTGAGCATTGTGCTCGCTGACTGATCTCAGAGGTTGACAAAGTTGGCAAAGCTCTAAAGAAGTACAACGTAAAGGTGAGCACAATTATGACTCTTTAAATACATATAGGAGAGTATAATGTACATTTTCTTATCAATCAAATCACCACTCACTGTAAGAATAGGTGTCTACTTTGATGAAGTTGCTTCATACGTGGGCAGGGTCTCGTTGTGCCCCATGGAATGTGGTGTAACAGTGGATTAGTTTTGTTGAAAGGTGCCAGCCTGTACAAATAATCTTGCCTCGCCTTCACACCCTCAGATGTACAGCGATGATCCTGAAACATTTTCAACTGTATCCAGCGTGCACACCAACACACGTGAGTATCGCCCAGAGTAAACCAGGACAATGCAACAAAGATTTCCACACTGTGACTCAGAAGTTGTTGCATTTGAAAAGGAGGTTAAAGCTCATTTATTAATGTCATAAAAATCTGTTATCACCTCTCATTAGCCTGGAGCTGTACCCCACCTTCCTCTTCTGCCTGGCTGTTGGTGGCTTGAATTGTCCAGTGAGTTTATTTCTGTGGTGTCATGCTAACACAAAACTTAAATACAATTCGCAGACTAAGGTGTTACAAAACATTTTAAGGATTTATAAAATAAAGTTCGACTGAAATTCTTTTTGATAGGATTTAAAAAATTGGGCCCTGTATGCAGAAAGCAGGAATGTCAACATTCTCATAATTTCTAAGTGTTTTATGTCTGTGTGTGCGTGTGTGTGTGTGTGTGTGTATGTGTGTCTGTGTCTGTGTCTGTGTGTGTGTGTTTGTGTGTGTAACAGCGTGCAGCCAGTGGACTTGGTGCTGTAAGTCTTTGGCATAAAGGTTAAAAACAGTGCTCTTTGTATATTTTTCATTTATTGTATAGTTCTTGATTTGTGTTATGATATGCTATGAATTGGCAGAGATTAATTTGTTTTTATTCTCCAGTATTTCCCTTTCTTACACAAAATAAATACCAGACTTTGAGCTGTTCTTGAGGTTGGTAGAAAACCTCTTCCAAGAATCATCCACTAACTCACATGTTGAGTCACTGACGTCTGATCCAGATCCATCAGCCACTTCCTGGATTCTCCCCCCCGGACAAACACTTTGGTCTCTTCCCATGGATCCCCTGCCATCGCACTTGATGACTCTTTTTCTCTCATTTTGGCTTGATAGCAGGTCTTGTTGTTCGGTATATCCACCTTGCATTATGTACTTTGTCACAATTACCTTTTGTAAATAATAGTGCTTGGAACACAAAGATTGTATTGATTGACATTTAAAGGACATGAAATAAGGATGTTTTTCCCCTTGTGGTTATTTATTATAATTTCTGTTTTAAATTTCTCTATTGATGTTATTATCAGTTATTCATTATTGTATCTACGCCTTTTAAAGCTGGTCAACTATCAGAGGACAGTCACATATGTGTCCTACTCTTCCCTTCGGCTGATACTTTGAACTTTATTTTTCAGGGCATACTGACATGTGTTTGTATGCAAATTCTCGATCAATAACAGCTCTAGTTCTAGATTGTGGAAGAAGGTGGTAATGTGTCTTCCAGCTTTATATGCAGTCCAAGATTTTCATACATGGTATTCCCAATTGTCCTCAGTGACGACCCCATTTGACCTGGTGTCCTCAGCTCACCTGAGGAAGTCTCAAGGTCCTGTATGTGGCAAGTGAAAGTGGGTGTGATCCTGACTTTTAGCACACATCCGCCATAAAAGCCGTCGTGTTAATCATCAGAGAATAAAACACAGGTTTTTATACTCCGCGCTGACCACGCCCCCTTGGGTGTCTGTGCTATTACGTTATCCTCTGCGCACACGGAAGTAGCATTAAACCAGAAAACTTCGGCTCTTGTGAGAGTTGGTCCGTGTTGTGTGTTCTCTCCGGTGTGTTACAGCTGTCGCTTCATCTGTGAGTTAAACTTTGTGTTATTGCGAGACATCTGTGAGTTCGATCGCTTCTTCTACTTTCAGACATGTTGTTGTAATAATGGCGCCGCTTGAATCCTCAGGTGACCTTGCGTATGAAGGCATCCCTGCTCCTCTTTGTCTCTTTCCACCTCTGCGACAGACTCATGTTAGATTCAGACCACTAATGATTGTTAATTATCCTCATGCATGAAAAGCAGGGTTTTCACTCCGTTGTTTAGCCAAACAACGAACTCCTCCTCCTGGAGGAACTATGTGTGTGACTCATAATCTGAATAATTGTGTGTTTTCGTGTCTGGTATTTTTTGTGACTGTTTAGTTTTTCAAGCGTGCAATGTTTTTTTGATCGTCTTCAATTTTTGCTATTTTTTGATTGCCTGTTTTCTTTTTTTTTTGTGACTTTGTAATATTTTCTGTGACCGTGCAAGTATTTCCACTGATATTCTTTGCGTTATCGTGTCATCGTTTTGACTGTGTTTTGTGTGCGACTGTAATTTTTCCCTCTCTCAGGTCTGTCAGGATGGTTGTGCTCTCCAAAGAGTATGGATTAGTGGTGTTGACGGGTGTTGCCAGTATTGCCATGGTTGGGCATCTGGCCATCAAAGTTGGCAAAGCTCGCAAGAAGTACGACGTGCAGGTGAGCCCGACTATTACTGTTCAAATACATATAGGAAGGTATAATGTAAATTTTCCTATCAATCAAATCACCACTCACTGTAAGCATAGGTGTCTACCTTGATGAAGATGCTTCATATGTGGGCATGGTCTCGTTGTGTCCCATGAAATGTGGTGTAACAGTGGATTAGTTTTGTGGAAAGGTGCCAGCCTGTACAAATAATCCTGCCTCGCCTTCACAGTACCCTCAGATGTACAGCGATGATCCAGAAACCGGAAAGATTTTCAACTGTATCCAGCGTGCACACCAAAACACGTGAGTATCGCCCAGAGTAAACCAGGACAATGCAACAAAGATTTGCACACTGTGACTCAGAAGTCGTTGCATTTGAAAAGGAGGTTAAAGCTCATGTAGTAATGTGATACAAATCTGTTATCACCTCTCATTAGCCTGGAGCTGTACCCGGCCTTCCTCTTCTGCCTGGCTATTGGTGGCTTGAATTGTCCAGTAAGTTTTTCACAACACTTGAATAGACTAAGACTTTGATAGGATTTGAAAAAATAGGGCCATTGTATGCAGAATGCAGGAATGTCAACTTTCTCATCATATCTAAGTGTTTTATGTGTGTGTGTGTGTATGTGTGTGTGTGTGTAACAGCGTGCAGCCAGTGGACTTGGAGCTGTATGGATCATTAGCAGAGAGGTGTACGCACATGGGTACTCTACAGGAGGTAAGAACCTGTTGTCTTTCATTTATATTTTCTGCTCTTTTATCAGCAGTTGGCACTGCCACCTCTAAGTAACAAGGTTGTGGGTTTGAGCCTGGTGACCCACATGTCTGTGTGAGGACTTCATGTTCTCCCTGTGGGTTTTCTCCAGCTTCCCCCCCACAACCCAAAGACTGGGTGACTGTGGGATCTGTCGAGGGCGTACCACGTCTCTTACCTTTTTTCCTCTTAGCTATAGAAGTTTAGCTAATGGATGATGTTTTGTATCCCAATCAGATCCTAAAAACAGAAGGTGGGGAGCGTTTGGCAACGTGGCTTTCCTCGGAATGATCCTGACCACAGCCAGCTTTGGCCGCCAACTGTTGGGTTGGACAGGACCACGGATGGGCCGTTTCTGTAAGACGCCCGATTGCTGTTAAGGACAGCGACTAAGCCTGGGTTTTTAGTAATGATAATAACAATAAATACTCCTCTACATACCTAGTATAATGTGTCGTTCCTTGAAGCATCCATTCTATAACCTCTCATCAGGGAGCCGTTGACAAGTGACCTGACTGGTTCTCGCTGCGGGAAAACGCCTCATTTACCATCATGAATGTGTGAGATAACAAGTCAGTTTATATCTCAAAGCATTTTTACCTGCTTTGCGGTTTTGACAAGTTGAATGAATTGGCCAAAGAATGTATCTTTTGTAATAAACAAATAAAAAAAATGTTATAAAAAGGGACATTTAACCTTATGTTTTACCTTTTTATCTGGCAAAAATAAATGAAAATGGTTATTTAAAAGAATGCAGGTGTCATGGAAGAAAACTCAAACTTAATTCCAATCACAATCATTATCTCTGTTATTTTTTCATTATAAAGTCTCATACTATAAAATTTGACACATTGGTTATGAATATGTTTGTGTTTCCTCCTTTGTAGTGAGTGGAGTGGGGTAAGGGTTGAAATTCTGCCCTTGCATTAGTGGACTGTGTTTAAGGGAGTGGCTTTGTTTATTTAAGGAGAGTATTTGTTCAAATCCAACATGACTTGCTGAGGCAGATTCACTGACAAAAGAAACAAACGTTCACAATGACACAGCATACTGTAAGGCTTGAAGCTCATTGCTTTTATAAATCAACACCGCACTCTAGATGTGCAACTTTACTGTGGTTTCTATTTTATTATCAAACAGGACATATATCAATAAATTCTTACAGTCTACCTTTCAAGGGCATATATATATACATAACATAGCCTCCTGTGGACAGGTGTTGTAAACTAGCATTTATGCTAACACACTGTAAACAATGCATCTGGTTCGTCCAATGACATTGTCACGTCCATGTCCAAATAAAATCTACTAACTAACTAATGGCACTTAATGCAGTAGTAAAGTAATACTAGGTTAACATCTCTAATACATAATTTAAGGTCAAGCACATCTGCACAATATTCAAACTAATACAGCTACAGGTAACAAAAAAACCCGTCCCTGATGCTGCTTGACATGACATTTGACTCATATTTAGTGGTTATTTAGTGTAGCAGGGTCTTGTGGTGGATTAAATATTCATCAATAAAAGCAGAATAACCAATTTCAAGTTTTATATATTTGCATCAGACTATGATGATACAAGTTCCACAACACAGATAAGTAAACATTAAAGGCTGCAACGCAACAATAAATATTGGCCACATAATTTGGGGTAAATTGGTTAGTTCACGAAAACACTTTAATAATCTATAACTTGTGTATTACTTAACCGTTTTTCCAAAATACATGGCTTTTCAATTGTATATCGCTTGCCTTTTTTTCATTTTTTGTGCAGCAACACTGTGGCTTTAAGACAACACGTGCGACCTGGCAATATGGTGTGAAAGTGCACTTCACTAATATTTGGTCACCTAAAAGATCATAATTCAAGTTCTTTAATCATTTGGGGGCGTGATGACAACTTTTCAACGTGTCTCAAAGCACTTTGCATTCTCGATCTTTACCCATCACTCTCTAATGTCTCCCTTCATAACCTGAGGTGGTCAGTTCATTTACAATAAGGGACCATGTGCAACCTTGATCCACATAACCCCAAATGTCCCCTAGAGGGCAGTGTGACCATACGTGCCACATTAAAGTGCTGTGCGTACATAGGGAGTCAAGTCAGGGGATACATAGAAAACATACGTTTCCCACCTGACTGAAGATCTCCTGTACTTTAGAGGGAATGTGGAAAAATAGTTGAAGTTTTACAAAACCGTCGTATTTAAATGAGTAAAACAATCGTTCTTCCGTAGCATCCGAGAAACGTTTTCACCGCTGACCCAACACACTGATCAGCAGTGATGCAGCTGCATCAGGTAAAAGCTTTGCTCGTGTCCAGATATTCTTCCTGTGGTGTCCGCGTTGCTTCTGTTGCCTCTGACTGACAGGACGCGTCCCTCAGTAAGTGTATCTGGAGAGCGGTGTGTCCTCCATCAAATCATCCTGGAGAAGATCATTGAGACAAAACTTGATGGTAAGTTGGACATTTAGTGCAGTGCAGTTCTAAGAATGAGATTAGAACCCTAGTTTATAAAGTTACAGAGATACAGAAGCATATTTGACCTTTCAAGTGTAATAGATTCAGTTTTCCCTTTTTGTATACAGGCCAAAGCTCATTTTGTGACTTGATTTTATATTATATCTTAAAAAAACGTCTGGTTGTATACAATTTGGGAATCACCAGGGGCTGAGACCTGTTTATGTGGGACCATAGGTTCTGGGATAGAGAAGGTGAGACAGGTACTGGGGGGCCAGGTCACGCACGGATTTGTAGATGAGGAGGAGGACTTTGTATAGAATGTAGGACTGGATAGGAAGCAAGTGAAGATGAATCATCCTCACTGTAATGTCCGCTCAGAAGTCTTACCATGGGGAGATCCTGCAGCCGATGAAACTCGGGGTGGTTTGTCCGCTGGCGGAGCTTCAGGAAGAGGACGACAAAGACGATGGCAGTGGTGACGATGAACACTGACAGCAGACCAGCCAGCAGGGGGTCCAAACGGGAGCTCGGGTGGTACCGGGGCCCCTTGAGCTCTGTGTGACACAGGAATGGACAAACATAATAAAACACACTTCTTTTTGAGAAAATTTGAATTATATTGCGCTTTCCCTTTTCCGTCACTGTACCTTCATCTCCAACGTTGAGTTCAGATGGGGCCTCCCGGTGTTTTGGCCCCACAGGGACTGGAGCTGAGGTGGGAGGGCGGCCTGTGGGCTGGGATTTGGCCTGTGACTGGGTGGTGGAGCTCATAATCGGCACCGTGCGGGCTGGCTGAGATGAAAAGGTGGCTGTGGGATCTGTGGCCCTGGGCTTCCTGTCCTCAGTGGTGGAGACGTGATGCAGAGGGGTGGGGCTGTGCGCCATAGGCGTGGATGAAAGGCTGTGGGCGCCAGCTGAAAGTGTGGATGTGAGGGTAGTGCTGTATCAATTCAAAACAGTACAGAGGATTCTTCAAAGCAAATGGAGCACACACACACACATACACACCACCCTGCCCATTACAGCAGGGTAACTCCCGCTGACATTACAGCACACACTCCTGCTGTAATGTTATTGTTGTCAGCGTCCACCTGCGTCCACCAGCATCCTGCTTGACATACACTGTTTGTTTTTTCATGCATGGACTCCACGGCACAATAACAGTGGTAGTGGTGGATATAACACATGTTCACTGCTGTAAATTAAAGCTTTGTCCGACAAAACAGAGATCTACTTTTCCCACCGTAGTGAACATTGGTTTTGGTTCAGCTATAGTCAGATTAAAATCACTTAACTGGAATGACAACTCAAAGGGCCAACAGGCCCCTTGAGAAAGAATTTAAATTCACTAGATCCAGATCAAAGTTTCACACACCTATAAATATAATGATCTCACTATGTTAGAGAAAATGAAAAAAAAAAATCTGGATGTGCCTTCTGATTTGAATCTGCACAAAAATGTATTTTGTTCCTTCCTGAACCATACAGGTTTTGTGACAAATCATTTTGTTGTTTTTTGAGTAATCTTGCTAACAGTCGTACCAACCAACGAACAAACAGGGGGTGAAAACATAACCTTCCCAGCAGTAGAACAAAATAAAGTTAATCTAAAATAGACAAATGGAGTGTGTGTGGTGGCATGGTGGTAAAATGGTCCATTTTTCTCTTCTAACCCAACCGGTCGAGGCAGATGGCCGACCACAATGAGTCTGGTAGCCTCTGTAGTCACCAATGTCTTGCTTATTGTGGGAACTGTTGCTTTTTTCTATAATATTGTCAGGTTAATATGTAAAGTGCCTTGAAATAATGTAGGTTTAAATATGGCTTGGTTTACAAATGAAAATGAATTGAAGATTGAATTGCTTAGTGTCCTCATCCCAATCCTGTTGGAAGTGTGCATGTTCTCTCTGTTGTCTCTAGGTTCTCCGGTTTATTCCCACAGCCCAATGTCAGCTTGACCAGGTGTGAATGTGAGTGTGAATGGTTGTGTGTCTCTGTATGTTGGCCTCGTGATGGACTATCGAATTGTCCAGGATGCACCCCACCTATCACCAAATGTCAGATTGTAACCCTTGAAGGATATGTGGTATAGATAATAGATGGATGGATTGATGGATGGATGTTTGGATGGATGGCCCGACTGCATGATTATGCTTTTTTTTTTATAAAGAGCGAGAAATAGGAAAAAAATACACATTTGGCATTAAATACAGAAAACACATAAAAGTAGCAGCGATGCCACTTTTAGCTTTTTAAGTGTCGAGCTCCGCGTTATTCTACAGAGACGGAGGTGAGAGAGGTGACGATGACTATAGGGAGCTAAAGTGCGATGTCATATTGTCTGTTATTTCCACACTCCTCAAAGAGGCAACGCGCCCTCAACATGGCAGGTTTATATTTAACTGATCTATTAAAAATAATGAAGATACGACACGCATTGTGAACGAGGGCCCTGTTCCTGCTGCTGGGAGTGGAGCTGAGTCTGAGGAAAGAAGCTGTGTTTGCATACAGGAGGCTCTCAGGCAGTTATTATTTGAATAGTTCAATCTGGACTCAGTAAACAGAAAGGATTGGAAAATTATAGAAGCAGAGTAAAAGACCATAAGTTTGTGTGTTGATAATTGTTTCCTCCAAATCTTTTAAAAAAAAAGGTGCATAAAGGTTTGTCTTACCTGGAGAAGAGGCAGCACCTGTGTGAGCCTTCATGACCACGGCTCCATCGGTGTGTGCAGATGTTGCAGCTGCAGAGCTTGTGCTCAACAAGTGGGATTTAAATGCTGCATCAGTGACATTATCTGATCTGACTGTTCCTTCAGCCCTGGTGATGGTTTCAGTGGAGGTTTCATCCTTTCCTGCAGGATCACGTGTCCCCTGCGGGCCCTCATTCCCAGGATCCCCTGTCACACGGTCAGGAGATGCTGAGGTGCCGGTATGACTCCCAGGGAGGACAGGGAGCAAAGCACTGCTCTGACCTAGATAAAGTGGATATAGAAATGAAATAAATTATAAATAACATATAATATAAATAACATATAATTCATATATTATATACATAGTTTTTGCCATAGACAAAAAAAAAACGGTCCTCTTAGAACTCACCAGAGCATAAAGGGAAATATTCATGTCTTGATTGGTCTTTTTTAGTTTACTGGCACAGAAGAATCACTCGATCAATAACTAATCAGCTGAGTGACATGTCATCCAATAGTCTTCTGATAAACCATGATTTGAACTTAGAATTTTAAACCCAGAGGCCTGGTTCCATTTTTGCAAATAAGGTGTCAAAAAGACATACACTGAGATACAAGTCTAAATCAAGCTATGTATTAAAAGCTAAACGCAATAATATTTGATATTGGTGGAAATAAAAATAAATACATTTGAGTTGGGTGATCTCACCTAGATGAACAGTGCACATCCTTCTAACACCAAGAAGCTGACGAATGAACTAAAGCTTTTATAATATTAGTGAACAATGATCAAATTCTGCCTCCAGCTTTGTAACAACTTTCTCTAAGACGAGTAAACAGCGGAGAGCATCATGTGCTGAATTAATAAGGAGCCCAGCTAACGTCAGCAGGATGTCCACATCAAACACACACACACACACACACACACACACACACACACACACACACACACACACTCACACTGGGGATGGCACCTTACCTCTTGTCTGCGTTGAGCCGGTAAGCAGCAGCACCAACACGACGAACACCAAGTTTATTTCTAATCTCATCTCACCTCCCCCGGCAGATTCTCCGTAAAAACCGGACTGTGCACAGCAGCTCCGCCGCTTCTGCTCTGAGCTTGTTTCCGTTACGTGATTTGACAGAGCTCATCAGCAGCAGCAGCGCTAAAAATATCCTGAGGGAGTCGGGCAGAAGAGGAGCAGGGGTGGGGCCGCATGGCACGCGGGCGCACAGACACACGCGCGGTCCTTATTCCCCAAAGAGCGAAAGGATGTCAATCTGCCAATTCATGCTTCACCTTCCGCGAGTGTGTTGCTTTTTCCTCTCACACCCACTCATCCATCCGCATCCATCCCTCTCTGGAGCGCAGCAGTTTGCAGGCGCTGTCGCTCCGCCGCTCCAATCAGGCGCCAGTGCGTCAGAGGCGCAGTTGTGTGCGTCAGGACCCTAGCGCCTGTTGTGGCACACACACACACACACACACACACACACACACACACACACACACACACACACACACACACACACACACACACACACACACACTCTCACACACACACACAGAGTGCCAACGCTGCTTCCAAGTTTTCCCCGTGCTCCGTGTTGGTGCATGAACTGGTTCAGAGCAGTGACAGCTGACGAGGTGTGCATGTGTGTGTGTGTGTGTGACAAACTTTTCAGCCCCCGCAGGGGTCAGTGTGTCGTCACGCCTGAGCGCACAGCCCACATGTGTACTGTGTAGACAGCTGAATGACCCGCTGCGTCCTCTGTCACACACACACACACACACCCACACAGACACACACACCCACACAGACACACACACACACACACACTTCAGAGGAAAGCGAGAGCTCGATCTGATCACTTATTTACTTTCTACCGATCAGCAGGCTGTAGTTTCCTGAGGGACACCAGGAGAAACCTGCCAGTTGCGCCAGATGGAGCCTCCGGACAACCCGGGAGAGAGCCCGGTGGAGTTAACGGTGGAGAATGTGGAGTCGGTGAGTTAGTTGTCAGTAACCAGACAGTAATTTTCTGAACGACTGTTTAGTGAGTTTAATCCTGCAGATGCACTCAAAACACCTCTGCTCCACACTACTACTGTCACTGCTGCATCATCATCTATTACTGCTAAAGTCAGTATAGTATAATTCATATACTGGTGAAACAACAGCAGTTAAGCAGAAAAGAGTTTGTTAATTGTTGTCGAACATGAGCAGATTAGTCAGAGTGGACCCTGGGTAACATGATACCAGCCATAAGCATATGCTGTCCTAATAATAACTAACACCATGTGCTTTGGATTAGTTGCCAGGACAACACATATTTTTTATCTCTATTCAGACAATAAGTCATCAAGTTTGATTATCAATGCATGGGGGAGTTACAGCTCTTAAAGCCTTATTTAACTGTAAACTCGACTCTTGTTCGTGTATCAGCCTGTCTCACAAGATAACACCTCCTCAGTCCACACAGACTGGAGCAGGGTCCTTACTTCTTTCCTTGTTCTCGTCCCTCTCCCTGCACAGGCTCTCTACCAGCTTTACTTTGATCCCGACATGGAGCGTAAGAACATGGCCCAGAAGTGGCTGACCCAGGCCCAGGGCTCCGCACAGGCCTGGCAGTTCTGCTGGGCCCTGCTCAGCCCGGACAAGGTGTGTTGTTGTTGTTGTCGGTTCACAGTTCCCTCCCATAAGTTTGCTCCTATAAGTTTCAGCTGTTCAGGGTGACAAGTGGTTGGATTCCTGGATCAATAAGACACAAATGGGAAATGACAAGACTGTGGAATCATTCAATCCCACAATTCTCAAGCTGTTTTGGGGAAAGCTGGATGACAAAATATGAAAAAATTAATAATTTATCATGAAGCATGAACCCAGTTAGAAGATACCAAAAATGGTGAACCTATTTCAATCAAGTATTATGGCTCTGGGTCCTATGTTACTTATTGAGGAGTCAAAGGTGTTTATGGTCCCAGCTGAGAACAGGAATCCTTCTCTTGCGTCTCCAAATTGATCAATAATTAAAAAAAAAGATCCCTGAGAAAGACAGGTTGTTTGAATTGTGTGAATTATGAATCAAAGTTTCTTCTGTGATGCTGTTATTATGATGAGTTAAGATTTAGATTATTAGACTATTCATTTTAATGCTTGTGAGACGCTACGTTTGTTCCTTAAATCTTGGAAAAACATCAGGATGGTTTATTTGATAGGTTTTGATGCTGCCCCCCTGGTTACTACTTTTAGGCCGTGTGCACACAGAATTAAAAAAATCCATATATTGTAAAAAAAAAATTGTGTTTAAAATCCAAGACGTGATTCCAAGCAGAAAAACATGAATATTTTTATTGTGTTGATTTCACTACAGTTGTTTCGTCTGTTGCAACGATGCTCATGATGCAGTGTTAATTTCGTTGACGAAAACCATGACGAAAAATATTCGTTAACGATCTTTTTCCCATGACGAAAACGAGACGAAGACGTAACGAAAACGGATCTTTGAAAATAAAAACTATGACTAAATCTGTTTTAACTTTCGTTGAGGAGACGAGACGAGACGAAAATGTTGGTGGTTGACTAAGTCACAATACTTTTTTTAAACATCATCGTATCAGGCCGTCATGAAGAATCAGGAGCGGGCGAGTGAGTGTGTGTGTGTCTGTGTGTGTGCGTGTGTGTGTGTGTGTGTGCGCCAGATAGCGCACCGGTCCCGAGGCTCCGCCCCCCGCCCCGCACACTCGCTCAGAGACACAAGATCAGAGCTCGTTCACGTGAAGAAGCCGGTCAGTGACTCACCGGCTGCTTCTTAACTCTGGAAACAGTGAAAACACAGAGTTTCTCTGGTCTCAGCTGCACAGAGATCAGCGCAGCAGCTTCTTGATCAGAGCAGAAGCTGCAGTAGGTTTGTACCGAGCTGCAGTTTCTGTGTTCGCCTCCAGCCTGACCTGCTCTCACTTTTTGTTTTCACATTTAAAACTAAATATATATTTTTAAGCTATTAGGCTGCAGCTATATGTTTTTAGTTATTTTAAAAGAAGAAAAGGATTTAATGTGGCCATTAAATGTGACAAAGCTAGACTAAAATGTAATTCGTTTTCGTCGACTAAAACTAGACTAAAACTAAGAAGGATAAAAATGACTAAATGTGACTAAAACTAATGTGCATTTTCGTCAGAAGACTAAGACTAAATCAAAAATAGCTGCCAAAATTAACACAGTCATGATGTCAAACTGTCTTCTTGCAGCTTCCAGAGGTTCAGTTTTTTGGAGCCAGCACCCTCCACACCAAGATCTCCCGCCACTGGAGCGACCTCCCCTCTGACCAGCATGACACCCTCAGGATGCAGCTCCTCTCCCACATCTTGCACTTCTCCTCGGGGCCCAGAATGGTGCTGACTCGCCTGTGTGTCTCCCTAGCTTCCATGGCTCTTAACTTAATCCCCCAGGCGTGGTCTCATCCCGTGGCGGACATGGTGAGGGCATTCCAGCCACAGAAACCCACTTTTGAAGGGAGCCCTGGTGCAGAGGCCCCTCAGGACCCCCAGGCCCACTGCCTGGCACTGCTGGAGCTCCTCACCGTGCTCCCTGAGGAGTTCCAGTGCAGCCGGCTGGCTCAGGCTCGCCGCACGCAGCTGAGAGGGGCCCTGTCTGCGGAGTGGGCGGTGGTGTGTCCCATGCTGCGTCAGCTCCTCCAGAGCCAGGACTCCTCCAACCAGGTGAAGGAGAAGGTGCTGCGCTGCCTGTCCAGCTGGGTGGCGCTGGACGTGCCGTTGGGGGAGAGTCACGAGCTGGTGCAGGACTGCTTCGCCGCGCTGTCCCATCCCGAGCTGTTTGACACGGCAGTGGAGACGATAGTAAACGCCCTGTCACAGCCGGACTGCCAGAGGTGAGAGACATGCCGGTTCATAGGGGTCAGAAGGTCAACATTCATTCGTCAGGTGTGTGAATGAGAACATGTGTGTGCAGGTATACCGACGCTCTGGTGAACCTGATGCCTCTGGTGCTGGGTCTCCATGACCAGCTGAAGACTGCGGCTCAGGGCGGGGACATGGAAACCTCACATGGGATCTGTCGTATCGCTGTTGCCATGGGAGAAACACACTCCAGGTACACACAGATAAAGACTCACACGACCTCAACCTCCCTCAGTGTGGCTTTTATTTCTTAATTTGGATTCGTTGTGTTTGTGTACGACAGGGTTCTATTGGAGCAGTTGGATCACTGGCAGGAGTATCTGGCTTTGGTCAACATGATTCTGTACTGCACCGGTATCCCTGGTCATTACCCCGTCACGGAGACCACCAGCTCCCTCACACTCACCTTCTGGTACTCTCTGCAGGTACCGACTGTGAGACGAGAGACGTTTTGGTTGTTTGTTTGCCTCCACGCTGGTGTCGGCCAGTGCTCAGAGGCATTGTGTTTTCATGTTATGTATACGTATGTCTGTTGTCCCATCTCAAGACTGTCTTGAGGGAGGGCCTTCAAATTTGGTCCAAACGTTCACTTGGACGCAAAGATGAACTGAATAGAATTTGGTATTTGCCAAAGGTCAAAGGTCAAGGTCCATGTGTGCTCACAAAACCTTTTTTTTTTTGGCCTCATGAACATGTGACCTTAAGAAAGCCTGAAGAGCATTATTGAAAATTTGGCACAAAATTCACTTAGACCCATCATCAAAGGTCAAGGTACGGTGACTAATTTGAATAGTTGAAAATATTGATTGAGTACATCGCAGTGGGAAAAGGTCAACGGTCATGGTGACAATATATCATGCAGACTGAAACTGCTCCGGTTGATGGAGGCATACAGCTGCACTGCGGCACTTCTAAATTAAATGTTTATTTTGTCTTTCAGTTTTGTTGGTTACTTGCGAGCACTAAATGGTCATGTGTATTTTTGTGTCATTCTCCCTGACAAAGGATTTAAACCCAGGCTCTGTTGCTCTTTTTTTATTTCCTGCGTGTCCAGGATGACATCTTGTCGTTCGAGGAGGAGAAACAGGCAGTTTATCTCCAGGTTTACAGACCAGTTTACTTCCAGCTCGTGGATGTGCTGCTACAAAAATCCCACTATCCCTCGCAGGAAGAATTCACCTCCTGGTCGTCTGATGACAAGGAGCAGTTCAGAATCTACAGGTTAGTCAGGAAGACGGAGGAAACTTTTAAGAGGGCCTAGCACTGGGCTGTCGTCCTTCATCACAGGGAAGATTTTCTGTTATAGCTACACACAGAATAACTTTTTTTTCTTTTCAATCTATATCCTTAAATACATTTCAGCCTCATTTGGAGACTAACAATGGAAGTTACAGATTGACCCTTGTGTCCTCGACTGTTCTCCTGTATAGGGTGGACATCTCTGACACTCTGATGTACGTCTATGAAATGTTGGGGGCTGAGCTGCTCAGTAACCTCTACGACAGGCTGGGCAGGCAGTTGATGGATCCACAGCAGTCTGCAATATGGCAGGTAATGTATTTGATAACTCCTTTCTGACTTTGTTCAGATCTTTAGTGTTTCCTCCTCCTCCTCCTCCTCCTCCTCCTCCTCCTCCTCCTCCTCCTCATCCTCCTCTGATCTGACCTCACCCTCTTCTCCTCTAGGACACGGAGGCCCTGCTGTTTGGCTTCCAGTCCATAGCTGAGACCATAGATGTGAACTACTCTGATGTTATCCCAGGTCTTATCGGCCTGATTCCCAGAATCAACATCAGCAACGTCATGCTGGCCGACACTGTCATGTACACCATTGGTACACACAGACACAACACCAGTTTTCTTTTACCTTCACACATTTTTCTTTACAATTAATGAATAATCATGTTTTGCTGCTTTCCCCCCCCCTTGCTGTTCAGGATCCCTGGCTGAGTGGCTGGCCGACCACCCGGTGATGCTGGGCGGCATATTACCCATGGTGCTCCAGGGTCTTGTGAAGGCGGAGCTGTCTGTGTCCAGTGTGTCTACTCTGAAGAGGATCTGCAGAGAGTGCCGACATGACCTCAGCCCCTACGCTCAGGACATCCTGTCTGTGTCCCAGGTCAGACCCTCCGCCTCACGGGATCATACAAATGATTTATCTTTAAATGTGCTGCATGTATTTTAACCAGAGTGTGGTTACTGCCTTTGTAAACGCATCCACACTCACGATGGATTTTTGTCTGCAGGATGCACTGATTAAAGAAATCCATAAGGTGAGTAAACTGCCTTCAACATTGCCATTTTCTTCTGCAAACACGCAAACACCTACCACCTCTCTGAGGACATTGTGAATAATGTGCACTGTGTGTGTGTGGGTGCAGAGCAGCCAGTGCATGTGGCTGATGCAGGCCCTGGGTTTCCTGCTGTCGGCCCTGCCAGCAGACGAGATCCTGGCCCGACTTCACTCTCTCATCACCCCTCACATCCAGCGGCTGGACACACTGGCCCAGCACGAGGTACAGTCCATCAGCAGAAACTCATACAACTCTTATACTGAAAAAATAAACTGTTCTTGTGCCATGGTAGAAATAAAGCATGTTGTGTATATAATATAAATTGGGTTATAATGTTTAATTTAAATGAGCAAAAGATTTTTTAATCGTCATACACTTTACTACTTTAAAGGATAGTATTAACAATATTTTTAATTGTTCTATTTTAATATTTATGTCCGAATAATTCAAATGGTTTGGTTCATATTTGTTACTACAATCTGGAGTACTGCATGACAGTTTGCAGCGTCAGCTAATGCTACCACATCTTATATGGGTGTAATAATTCTGGAACCACAATACAAATGTCCGCAATCATATAAACATGTGCAGGAAAATGCCAGTACTGTCTATTAGCTGGTGTATTTAGATCAAGTTCGATGATAACCCATGAGAATGCAGAACACCAGGGGCCCATTCACTTCCTGGTTGCTTTCAGTCGGAGGCTTTGTCTCAAACCCAGCATCTTTGTGTCCCTCTGCAGCCTGATCCCACCAATAAACCGTCCATTGTGCACATCCTGGGGATGATGTCCAGTCTCTTCACCACTCTGGACATCAACAGACAAGCAGACGACTTAGAAGGAACACCCAGTCCCAGACTCACACCCTCACAGAACCCAGTGAGTTCAGCTTCAAATAAAAACAGACGAAACCTGTCAAAGGAGCACCACTAACTCCACTCAGTCATAGATCATACCAGCTACTGTTAATAAGATGAGGATAAAATTATCTCAAATAGTTCCTTGATCTTAACACTCAGGATATCAAACGATCTGCTTATATTAACTAAAACATACTTCATATGTATATCTACTTTGTCTTTATTTGAAATGTTCTCAGGTTGTGGTTGTGCTTCAACAAGTGTTCACACTGATCCAGACCATCCTCAGCAAGTGGCTTGATGACTCCGAGGTGGTGGAGGTAGGAGGGTTGTTATAACTGCTTATATTATTGGGTATGGTGTCATGTGTGTATGGTGTCATGTGTGTATGGTGTCATGTGTGTCTGTGCATGTGCGATAGATCTGACTCACACTCGCTCACATCTGCCCCCCTGCAGGCGGTGTGTGGTGTCTTTGATAAATCCGTTCGAACCCTCCTACATGATTTCGGGCCCATGGTGTCTCAGCTGAGCGAGATGCTGGGGCAGATCTACAGCGCCTACCCACAAGCCTCTGCACTGGACCTGGCGCGGCAGGTAACCCCCCCCCCCCCCCCCATCTCAACCTGGAATTAAAGCTCTCAACAAGCTTATGGAGCCGATTTAAGTATTCTCTTTCTTTGTTTTTAGATGGTTCACATATTTGCAGGAGACGACCATCACAGCTCGAACATCAGAGGCCTCAGTGAAGTCCTGACTACAGCTACACTCTCGATATTTCAACAAGGTACTGCAACAACATTTCTTTTTTTAGTTTTTAGGAAATCCCTTTTCTTGCTCACCTTTACACATTTATTCTCCAGGTCCACGGGATCATCCTGATATAGCAGAATCATTTATGCACCTTCATGCTCAGGTTGGTCAAATGCACGTGTCCATTTATCACTCGAGCATTAGATGAATTTTTTTTTGTTTTCTCTCACCACAGTGCTTGTGTTTTCCTGATCATTAGATTCTTAAAAGAAAACCTGATTTGTACCTGTCCGATCAGCTGGATAAAAAAGCTCTGTTTTACTGTGGTGAGTATCATTACCTGCTTCTACTGTTCACCTGTCAGTCCATTATTATTATTTTATGATTGTGATTATAATTAATTGATTTGCATGATTTTTACTCTTTGTACATGTTGTGTGCGATACAGTCGTTTATATAATTCAATTGCGGCTTTTAATAATATACAGTGGTGAGAAAAAGGTTTTGGATTTATCTGTATATATGCATTATTTTGACTTTTGAAGCTTTTTACAATTAAGCCCCTTGCCTGTGCAAATCAAGGATTTTCCAACTGAGCTTCCCTAGATCAGCTGATATTCTTCTTCTGGTTATAAGAGAGTCCGATTGGTGAATAAATTTGTAAAGGGTCCCGAAACTCTGGAATGACTTATGAGCGGGGATCAGAAATGCTTCATCTGTCTCTCCTTTTAAATCCCATCTAAAAATGTTCTTTACTAGAAAAGCTTTCATCTCTACATTTAATATCTGAATTATTTTATTTTATTTATTATTATTAGGATTATTATTCTTGTTGTTATAACATTATTATCATGGATGATCAAGCACGTGTAAATTCTCTATAACTGATAACATACCATTCATTGTTTTGGTTTAATCCACATTGAATACATCAGTTACAATATGTGAAAAGCGATATGTCTCCACCAGGTGAAGCTCAGTACAAGTTGTGTAAAGCAGCCGTACAATGGTCCTGAAGTAAATAACATTCAAAGAGAATCTGCCTATTGGAGCGACCCAATCAGAGCCCAGACTTTAACCTGACAGTGGAATGACATCAGTCTTTGAGGAAGTACAATCCAAAATGTCCTCCTCGTGCATTTTATTACCACAAGCACATTGTGTTTGTCTGCACTTGATCACACCACATTTTATGACCATTGAATGTAGAAAACCAAGTAATGGCAAACGGTTTATTTCCCTTTTCTCACCACTCCTAGGTGCTTTCTGTTGTTTTGCATGGTCTTGAAGTTCAGCTAAACAACTGAAGCAAAAATGTAAAAAATTTTTTTTATCTTCTACTGTTTTCTCCAGGGATTTTATCACTCAAGTTTCCAGAGACGCCCACAGTAAAAGCTGCCAGTCTATTCTTTGTAAGTTGAGCCTGTAATGTGTGGTTCCAGTATCTTTATTGTCTGAATCCAATCGGTCGGGTCTTGAATTCGTTCTATTTCTGTCTTGTCCCTGGAAGACAGAGCTGCTGCCTCGCTGTAAAGACATGCCATGTCTTGGTGAAGTGTTGCAGAGGGATGGAAAGCTCCTGACAGAGACCATACTCCAGGTGAACAAGGTTTTAGACCGAGGACATACCATGAAAACTAGATGGAGAAGTGGAAGATGTTAACACCCTGTATCTGTTTGTCTCCGGGTCTCAGGCGGTCGGAGGCGGCTCTCCTCGCAGTCTGACGGAGCATTTCTCTGAGGTGCTGCTGAGTCTGAACAGACACTGTCCTGCTCTGTTGTCCCAGTGGCTGAAAGACACGCTGCAGAGCCCAGGATTCCCCTCGGCTCAGGTCTCCACAGAACAGAAACACACCTTCACTCAGCAGCTCCTCAGGTAAAAACTGAGCTGTTAACCTCTAGACTTTACAGTTCACTGTTTTACCGTCTTTGAGCTCAATGTTTAGGTTTTCTGGTCCATAACTTTCCTGCTGTGGTTTAATTTCAGCATTCTCATAAACCTCACTTTCATATGCAGCAGCTGTTTTCAAGTGCAAACGCTCTAAAGACATCACACCACATGGAAGACACACAATGTTATAAGCTGCATGGCGACCATTGTGGAGTGTTCCCGCAACTATAAGCAAACAAGACTACAAAGAGAGTGAATGCTTGACTGACATTTATACAATTTTCCAGAAACACAACTCTAAATGAGTGCTCCTGTTTCTTTGTAACTGCTGTATGCTGGCAGTTTCGTGTTTTCATAGTTTCACTCTTCCCCATGTGGTCCAACAAGTTATTGTTACTGTTTTGCGGAGCCATCAACTGTATTCTTAACCCTCACATGTGCAAAATCCCAAGTGCCCAAGTCTATCTATCTGTCCCTCTATCTATCTATCTATCTATCTATCTATCTATCCATCCATCTGTCTATCTATCTGAATCTAATCCCTCCATATTACTGTCTGTTGCTGTTCCTGTCAACATGGAAGATTTATCCTCTTCATGTATGTTCTTCGTGCATGTTCACGCATTTCTGTGCTTTTATTTTGATAGGGTAAGTGAAAACAGGCAGTGTGGGGTAATAGAGGAGGAGAATGTGGCCAGCTACACACCTCTCAGTTTATTTACACCCACACAATGTCTCCCAACCCCTCACCTATGGTTGTTGAGAGTTTCAGCCTTAACTGGAGTATTAATTTAGGATATTAATAAATAAAACCACAAGGATTATATTAGAGGATTCAGGTGCTGTGCCAAGCTAGAACTATACATTCTGAATGTTAAATACTTATGTGATCAGTACTGTTGTTCTCTTCCCGTCTGTTCCTTTCTTCCAGGGAGCAAACCAACAAGCGTCGTGTGAAGGAGATAGTGAAGGAGTTCTCTCTGCTCTGTCGAGGCCTGCAGGGCTCTGGATACTCGGAGTACTAGTCTGAGCTGCCAGAGCTGCCGAGGACAGTCGAAAGAAAAGAGAAACGATCTGAATCTGTTTCCGTGACAAATGGGATTTGGGCAGGTGACACTGGACGACCAAAGACCAGATCACTTGGACTGAGCGGAGAGAGAGTGGACGATGATGAGGATGAATGAGCCTCTGGGCAAAGTGTTTATAATAAAATGAAATGAGAAGGTGTCATATTATGTCTCTTATCTCCAGACATGGATTCAAACCACTGACGACTGACAGAAAACACCAATGAATACTCAAATCTTTCTTTCCAGCTGCGTGAACAACTGAGTGTGTGTGTGTGTTCACGCATTTATTGTTTTTCTTCCTCTGTATACTGCGGTTGATCATATTCACACATTATCAAAATATAGAAACCCTCCCCACCCGAGTCAGACTTCTTAATCTTCTGCTTCTTCTCTGATCCAAGCAGAGAAGTTTAAAAACTTGACGTTACATTATTATAGCTTAGAACTCTTGTAGATGTATAATTCTGTTAATATATAGTAAAACACTTTCATCACTTACACGACAGAAAAGAAAACAAGACCCACATTTGTAAGCAGACAACATGTCCTGACAATACGCTGCTCATTCTTCTTTTTAGATCAGTCACTGTGAGGGATGGCAGTTGTCGGTTGAAGTTGTGGCTGTAGAAAAAGTGGACAGTCTTATTGGGGGTTGTTGAAGATGTCTCTGAGATGAGTGGAAAGTGGCGGCTGGTCTGCGAGCGTCACTGTGTGACTGTGCAGTTCGTCCACAGCTCAGTACTTCCCTCCTGAACCCGTCCTGACACAGGACTATCGTATTCTTGTGAAGAGGTTCAGCACTGACTTTGATTCCTGAGGGAAACAGAGACATTTAAAAGTGTCAGGAACATGAAACAAATTGTCCCAGAATCCACATCATTTATCTGTTGAGTGAAAGTACATTTCAAGGCAGTTATCACTGCCTCCAATAAGATTATTTTTGCATCTCTGTCTCTTGGTTTTTATGGGGGGTAATTTATTGCTTCATAGGTGTTCATGAAATATAGAGGAAGGATTAAATTCTGGGGTTGATCCGGACAAAGAGCCAGATCCAGGATTTTTTTTTATTTTTTCCAGACAATAATTCATTAATCTTAATGAAAACAATCAGGAATATTAAGGATACTGATATTTATGAGTTTGTGGGACTTGGTGCAGATCAAATTGAAATCTAGCAGATGTAAATATGGTTTCCAAATTGCCTTAGTGGAGGTATGCACTGTTCTGATTGCCATTTGATTTTTTCATTCAATCAGGGTGAACCACTTTTTTGTTTTTTATGAACACTGAGCCCTCAGTGTTTCCAGAGAGTCTAGACTTACACAAACATCAAGTATTTGAGTACTTTGCAAATTTCACCACCGTCGGACTAGTAAAGAATTATCTTATCTTATCTCATTTTTCGTATCTTTTCAAGGCCCCATTCGATAATTTCAAATAACCAAGGCATTGCACTCATTCATACTGTTATTGACAGACAGACTGTACCTTTGTGCAGCGTGTCTTACTGAAGACGTTCCAGAAACGTAGTGTTTCATCTCCAGCTCCTGTTACGATGGCCTCCCCGTCAGGCGACACAGCCTGAGAAGAGAGGACAGGGAGGTGAAAAGGTGTGTACGTGCACACTGGGACATTCATATTCTAAATACTGAGAAAAAGTTTGATGTCACAGGAAAGAGAACAAAATCCAGCATTGAAGTATAGGCTAATAATGAAAGCTTTTATTTGAATACTACATTTAGTAAATTTTTACAAACTCTTACTTAAATATGATTTTAAATGCAGGACTTTTACTGATGCATAGCATGTAAATACTTGATAAATGAACAGTATGAAAACACTGGACATCATTAAACCTGTTGTCTCACCAGATACAGCACTCTGTACGAGTGTCCTGTCAGCTTGGCCACCTGTGTTAGTGATGGATACTTCCACACCAGGATCTGGTTCTGTGAGTAGCCATGAGTGCTCACCTGAAAACAAAGAGATTAATATTAAATATAAAATCTGAAAAGATTATAGGTAAATCATAAAATATTAAGCCTTAATACATAGTTTTGTCATAATGGTTTGACAACAACATCTTGAGAATCATGGCCCATTATATAAAATATCTCTACACTTATTTACAATTTTTATCTGTAGATTATTGGATGGTGTTTATCTTTTTTCCCAATTGCAGCATTACATTTGATAGATTGCTATATTGTGACTGTGATTGTTACTATATTAGCACAAAGCATCTCCAGGGTGTGTGTTGGTGTGTGTGTGCGCCTCCTCACCAGTTCATTGGCATGTTTGGACCAGGCCAAGTTGCAGACCTGGGAGCCGGTGTCTGTGCTCTGCAGCGCCTGACCCGTCAGTGTGTTCCAGAAGCGCAGGCAGCGGTCCGCGGTGCCGCCCCCCGACACCAGCAGCCCGTGCTGGTGGGGGGACCAGGCGATGGCCTTCACGGCTGCCAGGTGGTCACTGTACTGCTGCACTGGGAGCAAGCTGGAGCTGTTCCACACCAGTAACTGTCCAGAGGAAGACAGAGGCTTTGAGTGCGTTCACATCTACTCTTAAAAGATCATTCGAGCTAAACTCAGGGAGCCACCTAAGAAAATTCTTGGTGAAAGTTGAGCTCTAGATTGTCTAACCTTATTGTCGTTGCCTCCGGATGCGAGGTGCTGGTGGTCAGGAGACCATTTGAGGCCACACACTTCTTGCCTGTGACCCTGCAGCCTCCTCTCAGTAGAAGGGGGGGTCCTGACGTCCCGCTGGAGGATCACTCTGTCTCGACTTCCCGACGACAGCTGCTCCCCGTTCCATGCCAGGGCACCTTCGGCACAAAGGGAGGGAGGGTCTTGCATTTCACTGGAGCTATCAAATATCCATCTGGCATTGCTTGTACACCACATAGCACATGCTCACTGGTACAATATATGCAGTAGCGGGTGGAATTTAATATTAGAAAATCACAGTTGAATACAAACATTTTGAAAGCTCTGTTAGGAGAATTTCATTTTCCTTTTTTCATATCCCACTGTCTCCAGAAATGTGTTATTGTATTTTACTCAAGCAATGACTGACCTACACGGGCGGAGTGACCCTCCAGACTGGTCAGCTTCCTCCCTCCAGCTGCGTCCCAGATCTGAACGTAACCTTTATGGGTTCCAACGGCGACCAGACTTCCCTGATTGGCAGAGCAAGCAAGTTTTTTTATTTCTCTGTTCTACATTTATTATTATATTTTCAACACAGTAGATTCAGTTGTGGCAGCTCACCCTCTCATTCCAACACACTGAAGTAACCGAGTCTCCATCCACCGAGAGGTCACATAACCTCGTCACCTGTTAGGGCAGTGAAAGTTCACACACACACTTAATTCCTTCCACTAATGCCAAACGCAGGGGAAATGTCACAATAAAAGTCCAAAGTCCTCCTCTGACCTGGCTGGTGCAGGCACTCCACAGGTAGACGCAGGCCCCCAGGCCGACGCTGAGCAGGTTGCCCGCGGACCAGTCTACCAGGTTGAGGTAGAAGTCGTCTTGCAGCTCCGGAGCGTCCAGCACTTTGAAGGGGATCTTGGAGATCTTCCGTGCTGGTTTGCGAGGAGAACGGAGCAGCTTGTGACTGGAGACACGTCGAGAGGAAACAGAGAGAGTTTACTCACCAGGATCCGAGACAAAAAGCTTCAGCATCAGTTCATGTTCACGCAGCAGAAAGTGAGATAAAGGAGGTGTATACTGTACCTCTTGTTACTGAGGGGAGAAAGGGAGTATGGTGAGACTTCATTGTCGCTATCGAAAGGCACTCTCTTAGTGTGGACAGTGTACTGCAGAGAAAGAGCACAGAGCAGGATTATTGCAGGAGGCTGCTGACTGCCAAGATGATCACATGTCACAGGTTTTTTTTCTTTTTTCAATTTACTTCTTCAGTTCTTCAGTAAAAAGCATTAGCAATCAAATACCCATTTTCCTTATGTTGTTAAATTGGGGTTTCAAATTTTATCACAATGTCAAGCACCTGCCTACTACATAACATTTGTATTATTAATTTTTCTTATGGTGCATGGTTTAAACAAACACAGTTAAAGGTTTTGCAGCTTTATGACTCAACCAATTGAAAGCTCTAGATACATTACAGAACCTCCTGTTGCTAGATTTTTTTTAATTATGCATCTTAAGCTTTCTTAGTAAAACATTAAAGTATGAAAATTTAAAATTTAAAAAGGTGAAGTTGAAGATATAGTGACGTGTCCTGATTATTTAGTCACCATTTGTGATAAGAGAAACATCAAATCTGAGCTGAATCCAAATTACATTGTAGCATTTTTATATTTGATCACAGGGATAGATAGACAATATATATTTTACACATGAGATCTTTGTCAGCCTAATACAATCCAGTGTTACCGTCTTTACTCCTAGATGTAAAAATTCTTCATGGTCAGATTTTGTGGTGTTTTACCCTAAAAAGGCCATGAGAGTCTTGAGAGAGGACCGTGTGCCTCCGGTCGTCCGTGTGCAGGTCTGACACCATCTCTATTCCTGCCCCTAGCAGCTCATTCCTCAGCAGGGCAGCGTACGCCACAGTGTCTGCAGGGGGGGCAGAGGGAACACAGAGGGTGGAGGGATGTGATCCACAAAATCAAAACATTAAAACCGTTGAGGGAAAACTTCAACTTCACATCAAAGTGTCCACTGAGGGTTTCTGACCTTTGCTTGAGTCTGAGCTGGCGTCCTTTGCTTTGTGGGTCTGACTGGGAGAGCGGCAGTTCTCCTGTGGAGAGGAGCAGGACACAGATTACTGAGCTGCACCTCCCATTAAAATACCTGACCGGGTAGACAAACTGAGGAGCTGCTCACGTTAGCATAGTGGAAGTTGATGCTCCAGTTGCTTCCAGCTCGGGTGGGAATGAAGCGGTCCCCTGAATTCACACTGACAGGACTGCAGGTGGCACTTACACACTGGGAAGGAAGATAATACCATTTAGACAACAACGAACAATTTAGCAGAGTTATAAGCCTCATGGTTAAGATGTGGCCGAGGGAGATACTTTTCAGGGCTCCTGAAACTTATAGCAGCACTACGGTTGCCCGTAAAAAAAATAATCACAAAATCACATAACACAATGACAAATAAGAAAACAGTTTTAACAGCAAATCTAAAAAAAACAATGCCACGTTTCCTTCATGTTAAAAAGACGGACAATGCGTTTGTTCAATCAGCGACGAGCCTTGTCGTTAGCAGGTGCCTCCTTTTTCAGTTTAGAGGTTAATGTGTAACCAAACGTTTTGGCTGAAGTATCTCTCTCCCTGGAAATTCAAAAAATGCCCTGAAAACGCAGTGGACTGAGGGACACCTAGAGGCGAGAAGCCCTCTACTTTGCAAGACATTTCTGTTGCAAATCCATGTGAGTGGGAGGAGACATGGAGGGGCAGGAGAGGATGGGGGGGGGGCTCTGAATGGTCGAGGATGTAGGGGTTATGGTTATTTAGTTTCAAACAAGTGCAGCTTTGCAGATTCCCACTCACTGGCGGTTTCTTTGATTGGTTCAACTGGTTCCGTTGAACATGGATTGAAACATCAGGTGGCTTCATAAGCCACATTGAACCCATCAATGTAAATTTGTTTGAATATAAATGTGGTAATAAAACCTGCATTCGTGTGTTTCATCACAGAGGAGTGACACAATTTGGTTTAGAGATCAAACACAGATTTACTTGAGCAGTTACTCTTTGATGTGTGTCTAGTTGTTTCCTTCTCCGTTGTTGTGTTTTACAGATTTGTTTTTATAGCTTATGATTTGTTGTTGTTGTTGTGTGTGACACCTCGGGGTCCACCGTACCACACCTCTGCTCACACTGCTCCGGACCGGGACCACATGATGACACTGAACCATCTGTTCTACTCGGTCTGCGGCTCCATCCCGCAACTGCCACACACACACACACACACGCACATCATGTCAGGCTGCCCGTCGCATCACGCAGCTGCGCGTGCACCGGTGTTCACAAACCCAGTGTGTGCTGTGCTGCGGGGGGTCTGACCTTTGACAGGCGGGCCTCTGTGGGCACGTTCTGGTGGTTGATCTGCCGGAGCAGCCTCCTCTCGTACTCCTGGTCCATGTCCTCAGGGCGGACGAGCCGAGGAGCCTCCCTCTGCTGGCCAGTCCCCGCCCCCCCTGGATTAAACCTCCGCTCCCTCTTGGTGAGGAAACCCGCAGAGGATCTCCATCTCTGTGAATCACAGGGGGCCGAGGGTCAGAGGAGGAAACGCCGGATGTGGGAGCCGCTGCTGCGGCTGGAGACGGTGAGGACGCACCGCAACAAACGACCCAATGGTTTTATTCTCTTCTCGTTTCTCAAAGAGCAACTTCACTGTTTATTAAAATCATCCAAATATCACACATTGTCCCTGGCATCCTGCTCCCGCACACAAGCCCCTTTAACCAGCGCTGCTACCGTCAGGCCGACGACACCGACGCTCTGTCAGCCACTCACCCGGCGCGTCAGGTGACCGGGGCGGCCTCCATGTCCAGGGTGAGGCGCTGCGGCGGTGCGAGCTGCGGTCGCTCTCCTCGGGTGAACAGCCGCACGTCCGACGCGTCACTGCTGTTGTTTATGTTCGCGACAAAGATGGCGACGTATCAGCTGGAGCAGGAGCCGTCTGGTTGGCCCCTCTCCGCTGTCTGCGCGCGCAGCAGCGACCCCCGCTGGTGACACACGCTCATTGCGTTTAAAGCCGCACACTGGTTGTGCCCCGCGTGGCCACAGAGTGTCGCTGCTGCACTGTAGAAGGAAAAGATGCAACTTCACTTTTCCCAAAAGTTTTCATCTGGGTTTTTATTCTTTAAGCATTGAAAATAATATACTCAATATACCTCCAGTACGCTTTTTTATAATTGATTTTAAGGTACTTTTAATTACATTGAAATCACTGCATGGGCTGACTCCTCAATATATACTTCAGATCTTGTGTGACCTTGCACGAACCTTGAGATCCTCGGGCAGGGGTCTCCTAATTGTCCCAAACTCTCGGCTGAAGACTAAGGGGGACGGAGGCTTTGGAACACCCTGCCCCAGCATAGCCAACAGGCGGAGGCAGTGGCCTATCTCAAATCTATGCTAAAAAAAATGTATCCTATTACTTTCCAGGTTCTTCTTCTTTGTTTGGTTTATTGGCGGGTGGCACCCAACTTCAAAATGCATGACCACCAACTACGAAAATGTAGTGGAGCTCAAGTTCAAATACAGTCACAAAGTAAATGTTCTTTTTTGGATCCGACTGCATGTTTCAGAATCTAAGTTCCAAATACAAGTAAAATACGTTTCTTCACACTGAGCCCGTATAACACACAGGATAGCTCCATATTTGGTGCTGTAACACATCTGAATGGTCTTTTCATATTGTGTCACCTGCATCTCTTGTGAAAGCCCAGCCGTGGGACATACCCAACATAACCTCATCCTTCTCTGTCTAAACTGTATTTGATTTTAACCTTGGGTTCTACTTAAATTATCCCCATGTCCCGTCAACACAGGAATAATTTGAATCAAACCAACAAAGGGCTGGAAAGGGTATTGCCATTGCCCTATAAAACATTACACTCATCCAATACAATGATAATAAGCATGAGCACATGTAACACAGTGACCCACATAAGTTCAGTCAGATTACTCCATCACTTAATTAACGATCATGTCTTCTACACTGTCATTATGTGCGATGCCTTTTGTCCTCCTGCACTGAACTTGAACAGCTGAGAGCCGAAGCAGAGCAGCAGTCTCATAATCTTGTCCTTGTTGTCCTCGGAGGCCTTATCTGGATATTTTCTGCTTTTTTGTCCTTTGCCAATAACATGTCTGGTTTTCCCGTGGTGTATTCTCAATTGTCTTTGTCACTGAACCTTTCACATTAGTTTTAATTAAATGTTTCTGAGGTTCATATATGATGTATTATAGGGCGTACTTTGGACTTTAGAAAGACGTCATGGAAATAATAATAATAATAATTATGATTTTATCCTAACTATTATTATTGGAAACATATTAATATAACTATTATTATTATTAGATCTTTGCAGTGCAATTAGAATCACTTCAATACTTATGAGGAATAAGATAGATTTTAAATAAGACATTAGCCACAAATAAAGTATTTTTTTGTGTGTGGAGGTAATGAGGCCAGTTTCCAATATCATACATTTTGGTCACTTAAGATGTATGAAGAGAAAAAAGTTCCCTCGACCATCATGAACCCTAAAAGCCCTGGATTCTTCTGTCAATATAAGTAAATGAACTTTTAAAACCAACCTCTGACCTACATGGTATATAGGTGTACCATGTGTGCCGTCATCGATATCTGAGCGTCATGCAGAGAAAGAGGATTGATAACACATGCTGGCCTCAGGGCCCCTGTGTGAGCGTGACTTCAAAGTAAATAGAGATCTCCCATTTGCCCCCACTGATACTACTTTTTCCATGCACCTGCTAATAGTACAGCAGAGCAAAAGTACACTCTCTGAACTCTCTCATGAGAGGGTTTTGTTTTCCAGACCACTGAAACTGTGGAGGAGGAGAAGGGAGCGACAGGAAGAGTGGCCCCCGCTGCTGCTGCTTCCAGGCTTCCAGGCTTCTAATGAGACTGACGGACATGGTAGAGTGGAGACAAGGCATGGCATCTCTGGTGGCACGCTGATCTGCACGTAGGCCCTGTCTGCCACACTGCCCCTTGGCTCACAGCGAAAGCCTCCTCCTACAATCACATGTCAGCCGACATCAAGTGTAACACACACACACCGTTTAGATACTGTCGCCGCTTTCCTTTCTGAGCTTGGTCGTCGGTTTTTGATACAGATGAAGCTCATATACTTTATTCAAGTACAATTTGATATCTTGAACATAAACAATGTCACTTTCTAATTTTACATTTTCCGGTTAGAAGTGTCAAGCTTTATAAGTTATTTAAAATTAAATTAAAAAAAAAAATATATATAATAATAATATTAATAATAATAATAATAATAATAAAACACTTTTATTTATATAGCAGTTTTAAAAAACAGGGTTTACAAAGTTCCCTGAAAGCAAAGCAAGAAAACTAAATATAATAGAAATAGAAATATGAAGGATGAAATGTGGCTAGGAAGCCAGACAACCAGGTTTAGGGTTAGAGGGCTCAAATTAAATGAATAAATATTGAGCTGTGTCATGTGGAATCGTGAACACATAAAAGCACTAATATGACAATTAATATAAAAGGGGAAAAGAAAAAAAGTCACTGACTCTGCGAGCCTTATCTCTAAGCCGTTCCAAGGCCGAGGGCTTGGGTTGACATGACTTGGGTTGAATGAGAAGGACCGGTCACCTCAGCAATGTAAGCAATGTCATAAAAAAAAGAAAAGAAATTAAATCTAAATAAAAAAGAGCTCAATATAAATATATTTTATGAAATCAAATACAATTCTTTGTGCATTAAGAGTATGAGGATAAAAGTGTAAAACCAAAGTGATGATTGTATTTCACAGGGTTATATTGTTTACCATTACTGGATTAGAGCAAACGTGAAAATATAATTTAAATGTGGGACCAACCCAGTTAATCACCTGACGATCTGACCTCTGGTTAAAAACCACTATATGTGTAAATGAAGTAGTTTCAACTGTAGCAGCACCTTGATATCCACCATTTGCACCAGTCACTGAGAGTGTAATAATGTATGTTTATATAAGTGGATCAATTACGTGTTATACCTCCTCACTGTGTTAACACAACTATACATACATATTGAACTGTATAACAATTGATTAAAATGATACTATATATAATTATTACATTGTTTTATTGTCCAGTCGTGTTATTAGATCAGTCACAGAGGCCAGTTGATTGTTTCACTCTTACAGTCAGCTGATAATACCGCTCCATCTTTACTTAACTAAGGGACAGAGTGTTTTTATGTTGTTGTATTTGTACTTTTACCTTCATAAGGGCCGCGAGTAGTTTTCCACCACGGTGTATCATTCACTATAGGCCTGTTTACAGCTCTCACTGTGCGCACATTCCGCACATGCGGACACACAGGTGCACAAACACCAGCCTTACTCACAAAGAGCTATCTGACTGTGATCTTATTTTGCTTTTAGACAGCCGCAGTCACAACAGCCTCCCTTATCTGCATCCTCCATCGGGTTCCACACAGGACCAACAGGCCCTATGTGTTCTGAGAAGCCTGATGCTGACATGGAGGGCAGTGTCTGGGGAAGGGGGGGGGGGGTTTGGTGAGCGGCTGTCTGCCTCGGTCAGGGGGAGGGGGGGGGGGGGGGGCTGCGGCCTTATCGCTCCCGTGATACAGTGCAGCGCAGTGGGCACAGAGGAAGCTGGGTCAGAGCTCGGTAGACTGTGACGCTCTCAGATCCTTACTGGAATCCACAAACACAACAAGAATAGGCCTCTGACTAATCTCTTCTCTTTTGTGATGACAACAAAAATGACAGTTTCAGCAGGATTTGAAAAAAAGAAGCCGACTTTGTGACAGTGTGGGTGTCAAACGCAGGATCGGCATATTTCCAGGCAAACATGTGAAGCTTTATTGTTCATACTATCGAAAAAAAACATGTTATTGTAATGATAACGATGGTTTCACTGTAAGAAAAAACGCCCTTATCTTTAAATTGGGTCAGCAGTGACACATGTTGTTAACTTAGGCAGGTAAACAGTCCAAAACTATAGTATTTAAACATTAATAGTCCTCTGTGGACTCTGTCTTTTCTCATGAATGTTGTAAATATTGATATTTTGTTGATGTGATCTGTAACCACGTGAAATCGTTGGTCCTTCCTGCGAGAGGGATCTCTCTCACTCAACTCTCTGTGCCAGCACGTGTTATCAATCCGCTTTCTCTGCATTCTCCCTCAGGTGTCTGCATTTTATTTGTCGTCATTCTTGTGGAGGGTTTAAAGCAGAGGATGTGGCACCTGTTAAACCCTGAGCCAACTCTGATTTGTGAATATGGGCTACACAGAAAAAAAATACAGATACAGAATACAGTTAACATTTAACTGACTGATTTATTATTTACTAATACTTTGCCTGGCATTTAAGATCAGGACACAATCCACAGAATCTTGTTAGGTTTTCACAGATGTTTTTATTCAGTAAAGAGAACATTCATCTTTTTGTGAGAGCGACACAACATTAAACTATGAAGGGAGAGATTTGGATCTACAACTTCAACACGACCTTTGATAGAATGTCAGGAGTTTACGTTTCCTGGTAGCAAGAAGCCTCTGTTTATCTCACGCCTATAGATGTGACATATTTGATATTTTCACATCGTGTAGGCCTCACATTTCGTTCTCTCGCTCTCTCTGTTTTTCTCCTCCTTTACCGCAGACTGTGCAGTGCACGTTGAGAGTCTCCTCCCACGCACTCGCTCGCTTTGACACAGCAGTGAGCTTCAGAGCTGCATGCTCCCCCCCCCTTTCTCCCCTCTCGCTCTCTGTGTCAAACAGGGACGACTATTGATCCTGGTGAAATCAAGAGCAGGGCACGTGGACTAAACATGATCTGGTTTACAGTAGACCTTTATCTTGTGTGGAACCAAATTCCACAGAGAAGCTGGTTATCTCTGCTGCTGCAATGGTACAAGACCAAACCTGATGTTTGGACTTCGGTTGTGTGCCTGTGCATGAACAAACAATATCTATGATTCCACCTCACCACTGCAGATGTGCTATCCGACAGGAATTCCCTCAATCTTCAGGTGTCAGATGTTGGCCCAGATCTGCCACAGAATATTAGCTGTGTGTGTGTGTGTGTGTGTGTGTGTGTGTGTGTGTGTTTGTGTGTGTGAGTAGCATGTCATCTTTAAGATACCAGGGGTGTGTTTGTTTTCCTCTCTCTTTTTTTAGTCTGACAAACAAAGATGACAGTGTGCTCTTGTGTGCCTCTGCATCCCCACGGGGGTGCTCCCTTCCAAGTACAAACAATTCCTGAGCAGGTTGCATGCTGGGTAAAGAGCCCACAGGAATCAGCACAAATGTCAGGCTGTTGCCATGTCCTTAAACACATTGTGAGTCAATGTGATTTGACACAGGCAGCAAGTCCTCTACACATGGGCTGATGTTCAGGGACCCACTTGTTTTGAATCACCCAGCACCAGCGTATTCTTTTTAAATGAAGAATTGGAGATCGCAAGAAGAATTCAAATATCTCTCCAAATTACCATCAAATGTCTGCACTCCACATATCTGCGTAATATTATTCAGTCTTTCCAGCTTGGTATTAACCTGCATGCATAATCCCCTTTACCTCATGGAAAGGTCACCAAATCTCGGTTTCCTCCTTATTTTCCGGGCATTTCACTTGAATTTGCTCTTTCTGTCTGCTTATCATATAACTGCCGCCGTACATATTCTGTGTATGGAAAGATATGTAAGACAGTTGCACACAGAAGGACGAAGCCAGGCTGGGAGAGGCTCTGCCGTATCTAGGATGGCTGCCGCCGTGTTTGATACCTCAATGATTTGTGACATTTTCTGGGAAGGAGGCATCCTGTTATTGTCCTGATGCTGCATTCATGGCCCCACGAAACACAAGGAATACACACACACACACACACACACACACAAAAAACACAGAGGTCTTAGAGGATCAAACTGCCTCATCGGATCTTTTCCAGATTAATCATTTTCTCAGCTCACTTCCTCAGCCGTCTTTCTCAGCTACTCTGACCTCTATTGAATTATCCTGGAATGCCCCATGTGAGCCTGTATTCCTCCCAGCAACTGCCCAGTTGACTTCAGCCCTTACTGTCAACCTGACTAAAAACAAACAGCAGCTGGCCAGGAGAAACTCCAGGAAGACATTTGTTTTTATAAAGTGGATATGAAGTGAGAAGGTTTGTTTCTCTGGAAGTGGTTCTCTTCCTCTCTTGCCTTGGCCCCGGGCCCGGGGGCCTCTCAGGGCCTGGCTGGGTAGAGTGGAGAGAGGTGGCTGAGTGGCTGTCAGCTGGACGGCAGCAGTGTGAGCCTCGGGCTCAGCCTGAACTCAGGCGGTTCACAGACGGTGCTGCCGGGGCTGGAGGAAGTCCGCCCTCACCCTGCTGACGTCATCCAACACACCACAAGACTTGTGTTAGACTTTCAAAAACAAACTGCCCATTGCTCTGGCACCGTGGACCACCTCCATGGAAAACACTGGTCCCGGTCTGTGCCCGTGTTTACCATCAACAGTTCCCTCATTTCTGCTGAAGGAAGAGGAGGATGATTCCGGTTTCCTGTTGCCATTCAGGTATCCATGAACTGCAGAGTAAACAGTCCAATGTTTCAAACAATATATCCAGTGAAACACTCATTGTGAATCAAACATGTGGTACTCCTCCATTTGCATACTTTGCATTGTGTCAGGAGGGAAGGGAAACTTTCCTGGCCCTGACCCAGGAGTCTTGCCTACCATGTCATTTTCATAGCTGAGTGATGAGTGTCTTTTAACCCGGACCAGATGATGTAATTTACTTCCTGACAAGCAGCTCCATGTGTCAGGAGCTGAGCGGGGAACTACTTATCTAATTATAAAAAGTTTATCAGGGTTTATCAGCCCAATAGAAACCCACACAAAGCTTACTGAGTTTACACAGAAACACGACGGTGAGATTACATCAGGAAATGTCTCCGGTCCTCCCTCCTCTGTTTGGTTGCACACAGTCAGTCTCTGAAATCTGCAGCACTCATCTCTGACTTCATGCTAATTCTGCCCTCCCGTGGAACACGTATCCAGATGCTTATCAGCGGGTCTTATCAGCGGGTCAAGGTGCTCGCGGCTATGGGAGAGTGAATGCCCTGAGGGCCCGGCACATAGCAGCACTATCTCTCCCCTTCCTGTTTACTCGGCTGGCTCTGTGTCCGGCCGCGCTCGGCTGGTTTCAGAGTGAGGAGAAGTCACTGGTGTCACAGCGAGGGAAGTGACTGAATCAGGTTTTCCTCCCTCTGTCATCTCCACCTGGTTTTCCCCTGAAGAGTTGCAAAACTGGAACTATGACGTGAACAAAACCACATCTGTGGGCATATTGTAATCGCGCGATCATGTTTTGAATGTGGGTCTCAGAGGAGTCATTTTAAAGAGTGTTGTTCACTGGTGCTGGGGAAAAACACCTGGCCTTGCCTGAGGTCATGACATTTACAGTAGCTCGGTCGTTTTATGACTCATTTTAACTTCATATGAAAAAAACTCCTACGATAACAAACTTATCACCTGTTTGTTGATATTCTCCAGTAAAAACTCAAGACCACAGTGTTCTGTAATACATGCCCATTTTAATAATCTGATAGAAAACATTTGTTGAGCACAACATACACCGTTTTACCATATATCGTGAGGAAAACACTGAAAAAATACATTTGAAACAATGTCATATATTTCAGCAAATATTCTTAAAGCTGCACAATGACCCGTCACCGTACACAACAATACTGCAGCAAATACTGTAGATCATCATTCTTCATGATCCGCCAGGAACAAAAGACAAAGAGCTTCCTCTGCACCTCTCATGAGGTGGTGTTGCTTCAGACTGTACAAATGTCTCCGGCTGGAATCTCGAACCAAACATTTCAGACTCCTAAATCCCCCCCCCCAAAAAACTGAACTGTATAACTCCATGTTTTTGGTCTTCATAGCAAAGTTGCTTTGCTTAATACAACGAATCAGAACCACCAGACGTGTTTCAGTCAAACTGTGGATTTGACGCGTGGTAGTGCATATAAATAATAACAAATATACAGTGAATATTATTGATCAATATCAATATCATCAGGTACAAGGAGAAAAGGTAATAAATACACTGTTACAAACAGCTGAAGGGTCAGCACAGCACAGCTGGGTGTAACAAGATTGTGCAACTGTGTAACCACTCACTCACTCACGCACACACTCACTCACACACTCGCTCACACACTCGCTCACACACTCGCTCCCCATTATTCTGAAGGCTGCGCCCTTACAATGTGGTACCTTTAAGGTAGTGTTGGACAGATCAGCAACCAGCTGCGGAACTGTCGTCATAGTCAAAGTGCTGGAATAACAATAATAATAATAATAATAATAACTAGAAGATACAGTTATCATGTCACTGACAGGTGTCTGTTTAAATGTGCACACAGTCTTACAGTCACTCATAGTTCAGAACCAGATACGGTGTAAAGTGTATTCACGAGGATGTGATTCAGTAAACCTCAACAGCTGTGTGTGTGTGTGAGAGCTGATAAAATGAGGACACACACTGGAATATAGCTCAGCACGATACAATATAAGGTTATGGAATTTTATACGAGATATTTTGGGGTAAATTTCACTGATCTGGGCGTTGAAAGCAGGGATCACACTGTTCAGACGCGGAAGTGAATTCATCAAAATGCTTTGTTAACACTTTCTGTGCAGGATCTTTGCAATTTGACGATCCATCGATCTGAAATATGAGTAATTTTCTAATTATGTGATGTATTATTGGATAGAAATTGATTGTGTAAATCACTGATGCTCTCCACCCTCTCTTCCTCTTGCCACAAAGTGCAAATTGTGCTGGGAAGTCAACAGATTTTTTAGAAACACCTTCACTCGACGCTTTTGTGAGAAGCTTATAATATTGCCAGAACATTAGGAAGACTGTGTGAGACAAAGATGTCCTTATTGTAGAAAATGTTGACACATATTACAGCTACATGATTGTGTTCAATAAATTATAAAAACATGTACAAAAAGACACGGTTGTAAAAAGAAAAAAAAAAGGCACACAACTTTTGCTCTTGACAAGTGTTAGAAAAAAACAGAATTGGTAACAAATAACTTGCTGACCAGTAGTTTTGGTTGGACACTTCACCAGGTGGCCTCCAGTCTCGAACATGATGCAAAAGAAATCGTAATGAACATAAAAAAGTGTCCTGAAGTGCAAGTTTTGGAAATCTCACTTGTCCCAGTTCACGGATTCACATCATCTACGTCGTCTTATTTGTCTGTGAGGATTGAGACTCAGCCTCCGCAGCCCCACAGTCAGTCCCTTCTTCCAAAGACCGGAGGCTGCGCTCGTTCAGCTCCCTTCAAGGGCTCAAAATCTAACGGCCACAGGGTTTCCGAGCTTCATTTGCAGGGGTGCCCCACATTTAGTCAGCCCCTTAGCCAGGCAGCTCCTGAAGAGCCACGATTGCAGGATTGCTCCACTGCAATAAAAGGAATTTAACCAGAAGCAGCCAATCACGCTGCGCTCTAAGAACCCCGTCCGGTCCAGCTAGGTTTCCGCCGGGGGGGCCCCATCCTCATCGGAGGGATGGCTCTGGAGTGTCAGATTATCATGTCCGTCGGTGGTCTCCATCATCCCGGCCTCCACGTCTCCCACCTGCTCGTCCTCGTCCTCCAGCGTCAGCTCAAACTGAAATTTACTCATCACGGGTCCCCCCTCCCCCTCCCCGTCTGGGCTCCCCTCTGTGTAGAAGGGAGGGGAGGGGCTTTCGGGGATCATGCTTTGGTACCAGTTCCTGTTGTCCTCAAGCACGTCAAGGATGTCCTGGGCGTCCGGGTGGACCAGGTCGGCCCACGTCTCCCACAGAGGGTGGACGATGTAGTCGATGAAGCCCACCTGGATGATAGAAACAGAGATGACGTCAGTAAGAAGGAAAAACAACCAGGATGTTCAATTCCTGTTGGAAGTGTGTGGATGTGGGTTCTCTACCTGTGTTCTCTCCACTGAGGCTGTGTGTTTGTCACACATCGGGCTGATCTCCATCCCGCGCTCCCTCTCTCTGTCTCCCTGGTGGAAGAACTCGTCCATGATCCTGTCCGTCCACTGGCGGTACAGCTCCAGAGGTTTGGTCGGGTTGCTCAGGTCGGCACAGTGAACCATGTTCCTCAGAACCTAGAGAAGAAAAAAAGTCGATTAAATCATCTTGCATTTCTCTGGCATCTGTGAGAGTGTTGTGTTTCTACATGCGTGGCTCTTACCTGCATCCTGTCTGTGTAGTTGTCCAGCAGCAGGACTCCGGAGCTCGTCACCTTCTTGGTCTCCACCATTGTCTTCAGATCGGCCAGCAGGCTCATGTGTTTGGACATGTCGGTCGCCAACACCTAGAAGACAGAGAGAAGGGATTCAGGAAAGGAGCAACAACAAGGAGCCAGGAAGACACGGTTTTCTGGGCGCGCAGACGTTTCCTCACCATGTCTATGACCATTCTCCGCAGCGTCTGCCTCTGCTTCTTGGTGAGGTTCTGGAAGATGTCACAGTTGTCTTCCTGCAGCAGCTTGAAGCCCACGGCCAAGTGGTGGTTCTCCAGCACTGACTCATCGTTGTACATCAGAGCCAGCTCAGAGTCTGAGGGGAGACGAGGGAGGGAGGGAGAGAGAGAGAGGGGGAAATGGCAGGAAGGAAGAAATTAAATTGAGCACAAAGTTTTCAAACTGAGGTCAGGTAGCTATGGTTACCAATTCAAAACCCCTAAAAACCCACACTGACACAAGGGAGACACTTCCCACTGAATCATGCATTTATTTATTATTCCTATTATTCCCAGTGTAGACTAAATACACAGTGTTCTTGACGACTGGCAGTGAGGAAAGACTTACTGGTGTTGATGAGGAACTGGTTGGACACACCAGGGTGGTCCACGTCGTGAATGGCCGCGGCAAAAATGGCTGCGAGGATCTCCAGGTCAGTGAAGACGGCCTGCGTTCGAGGAGGAGGAAGAAGAAGAATAAAAACAGAGGTAAGATTTTCCGGTAATCTGGCTAGACAAGGTGAAGTGTTCAGGGCAATGTGTCATCCTGAAGTATGCATTTCCAAAGCCATGCCAGTATTGGTGACAGTAATGCCAGTCACCTCGATAAATCGAGCCAAGAACGTGTGGGCGGTGGTGCTACCGTAAAAATGTTGCCTAGTGTTTTAACTCTTAAGTAAATACAACTATTTTGAAATGTGATTTTGTTGCTGAAGGTAGGGGAAATCATCATGGGCATTTATTCACTTACATCCAGTGCAGGGGTGGACAGGAGGATGTGCGTGGACTGGGCCACGTCGGCGGCGTGCAGGCTGTTGTGGTACGCCACGTCGGAGTGATAGTGGTCCTCCAGGGTCAGCATGAAAGTCACAAAGGTGTCCTTTGGAATATGGAACGTCCTCATCAGATCCCGCTCCTGCATGAGATGAGAAAAAAACCATGGTTATGCCTCACTGGTCACTGCTGCCTCTCAGATTAATATGTTCCCATTTAATCAATTTGAACTGCTAGTGTCCATCCGGCAGATGTTTCTGCTGTAACACTGACATGCTGTACACACAGATGTGAATGATTATAGTATTTCTTAAAAAGCTCTCTCTGTCATAAGGGTAGGAGATGAGGAGGATGAAGAGGCGGGACTCTAACCTGAAAGATGGTGTACATGACGCATGTGAGGGGTCGGTTGTGGGAGTGCTCGGCCACTTTGAAGATATTCAGCCCCCATCTGTTGATGTCTTCCAGGTCCTGTTAGAGAGAAGACATGAGACGACTGTAAGTGTCTGAAACAGATGACTTTAAGCCTTTTTTATTATTATTGCGGTGTAATCAGGTATCTACCTTGGACAGCAACTCCTCCTGGTCTGTCTTGACCCCGAAGCGATTGCAGCTGCTCCCCGAGATGCTGGGCGTGTGGCTGACCTTCCTCACCCCGCTGATGTGAGTCATCATCCCGCCCTGCTGCTGCTGCTGCTGCTGACCCTGCCTCCGCTTCCTCTCCCTGGACTTTGGTACTGGACATGGAAGCTCCAACTCATTTTGCTTGTCTGGAGAAAATGAAAAAAAGGGGAAAAAAAGGTTGAGACGATGGTTCTCTCAGTTACCTTCGTTGGATAAGCATCCTTGCTTGTGTTGAGTAAACAAAGTGAACACGGGGGGGGTTGATCTCTCACACCCACGTTACAACACATTGAAGCTGACCTGACAGTTATTTAAGAAAAAAACTGTTATGATAAATGTCATTACAACATACAGTGGTGATGGGATGTTGTGCAATCTGCTCCAGTGGCCCGCACATTCTGAGAAACTGAACCTTGTTGTAATAACAATCCAGAGAATTGAGGAAAACTGGTTCATATTAAGAAGAACTGTTTAAAGGACGCGCTTGTTTATATGCAGCAGTTTTTTTCTTTTCTTTAGCAGCATGTGATTCAAGTGTGCTGGCTGAGTGTGATTCTCACATGTTGCACACGGCTGACAGTGTGTGTGAGTGCACGACTCCCTCGGTCCGGATCTGTTTGTGTGTGCACCACATACGCCGCAGAGAGACAAAGAATATCTCAGCTACCTTCTCCACAAAGCACAGGAACAAAAAGCTCTCCGTGCACCTCACAGGTGTGAGCTGCAACGCAGATGACAACCAAAACTGCAGAGCTTCAATGATGAGCTCTGTGTTTGCTCGTGTTGGTCCCCCCCGAGCAGCTCTGTCGTGCAGAAATCGCTTCCACTGCCCCTAAACTATTGTTAGGGAAAGGTCCTGTGTTTCCACCGTCGCCCGGTTGGATGTGAAGGCGGAGGAGCTGAGGGGCAGAGTGTCTGGCTGTGTGTAGGACGAGCTGCACTGAGCTGACTACCAGTCACGATCTGCAGCTGGGCTTGTTACGAGACGAGGAAACACTTCTGTCTTCCTGATGAATAATGCAGTATCTATCTGGACCTGATGACACACACACACACACACACACACACACACACACACACACACACACACACACACACACACACACACACACACACACACACACACACACACACACACACACACACACACACACACACACACACACACACACACACACACACACACACACACACACTTCCCCCTGCTCACTGCCTTGATCTCTCCAGAGGGAAGTCTTCCCTGAATCCCCCCCCCCCCCCCCCCCTCTCATCCTCCTCATCTCTCTGCAGCAGTCAGAGCCAGGGGACTCTGTCTCTCCTTCCCAAGACCAGATCAGACTGGTTTGCAGTGGCGCAGACTTACGAGAACTTCCTCCGCTGCTTTGGGTGACCTAACAACCTCTGTGAACATTCAGGCCGTGTTGGTTCCCGGACGCTGGATCGTCGGAGTCACATTTTGCGAACCAACCAATCAGTGTCAATTGGCTTGTGTGAGAGTGTGCTCACCTAGGAAGGTGTTGGAGATGTACTCGGACACTTGGTTGCCAGAGCGACTCATCTCAGACAGGTGACTTAGCTCCCGGTTCAGCATCCTTTTGAACTGCAGGCAGAGAGAGAGAGAGAGAGAGAGAAGGTTCATGAGGTTACATTTTCTATCAAGGGAATTACATATTCATTCAATCGTTTACTGCCGATTCCAAGAAAAGGAGAGAAAGCATTTCCTGCCATTTCCCACCGGCATTTGCCCCATGAGAACATGGCCTCTGTATCTGTGTGCGCCATATAAGGTCTGTGTTTATGTCTGCTTGGTTCTGGTTCGAGTTAGCCACTGAGACACGTGACCGCAAAGCATTTTTTAACAAACAAATACAAAGTACAGTACGACATCATATAAACAAAACACTATTGTTTATGCACGTTTTTTTTCCAGGGAAAGAAAATGCGCAATTTTTTTTTCAGTGTACGCAACCACTGAGCAATAGCATGTTGACAGATGCTCATCTAATCAAACACATACTAAATAATCAATGCACAACAAAAACAACGTGGGTCATCTTGACTGATATCACCAGCTGTAGTGAAAAGTCATCAACACACTACATGTGGTCACACGCATGCATGCACGCACAAACACAAACACACACACACACACACACACACACAGTCCCATCCATAGGACACACCTTAATGTATCCCCAGGACACAGAGAACAGGTAGTTGGCCTCAGGCATGGTGCTGAGCTGTGCTGAGCCCCTGGCGCTCCCCAGCAGAAGCCCTGTACGCTCCTCTCTGAGTGGACCCCCAAGGCTGAGCTCAGCTCTCCCGCCTGAAGCTCAAGGCTGCCCCCGAATCACCGTCGACTATACAGTGAATATGCCCCTGCTGAGCTCTCTGGAGAGGGGCTGTGGTGGACCCCTACATCCTCTGCCAAATGCATCTCCACATAGCGTCGCCCACGGTTTTCCAAGATTGCAAGAACGCTGGAATTCCCCCCGAATCCAATCAATTTCTCTTTCGATTCTCTCGCCTTCGTCCGTCTCTCTGTAAACCTCCTCTGTGCACCATCCAAATATCATCCAGTGACGCGCGGGGTGGGGGGGGGGGGGGGGGGGAATCCAGTCTTACCAAGCCCAGTTTGAGCAAGGAGGGAAACACAGGCTGTACGACTGAGGGAGGGAAGGAAAGAAGGGACGGGGAAAAGCAGACAGGAGGAGGAGGAGGGTGATGTGCTCGAGCTGCGAGTGTCCCCGATGGAAGACCGGCTGGTGGAGTCTCTCCCTCTCTCTCTCTCTCTCTCTCTCTCTCTCTCTCTCTTTTTGCCTCCCACCCCTGCAGAACACTGAGCCATGCACAGCACTGCAGAAAAACAGGAGGATCCCCCCCCACATCTTCCTCTCACTCTCTATCTATTTCTCTTATTCTCCCCAACTCCTGTGCTCTCTGCAAAAGCCCTCCCACTACCCCCCCTCCCACCTCTGCCTCCCTCCCTTCTTGATCTGTTCCCCCTGCTCAGTAATGCAGAACAGATCGAACGCACACTGCGCAACATGAGGCTTCAAAAAGCACCAGACTGTTTATCACAAGGGCGAGGAAACGCTGGGTTCATTTGACTGATTTGGTTTTTGCGCCTTTTTGAAATTTGCATCGTCGGAGTGGAAGCTTCTCTTCAGCCCTGACTAACTGTGTAGTTCCCAGTATACAGGCACATTATCCAGTATCCATTATCCAAACAGAGGCGATGGGAGACACGCGCACGAGGGAGCTGCAGCCCAGCGGCGCCCCACCAATTGCACGGCAACGTCAACGCCGTGGCAACAGCGTCACGGGGCCCCCTCCGTCGTTCTCACAGTGGTCCCTACTCTGGGCACATTGCATCACATCAAATACACACACACACACACGCGCACATGCATGCACAAGCACACACACACATTCAACACACAGTCTGCAGCAGAGATGCTCTAAGCAGACACAACGACCACGCTGCACAAGGAAACACAACCTAAAAAAAAAGAAAAACATCACACACAAACTCTTTACAATGAACACAATGAGATAATTGTGGAGTCAATGTCTTTAAATGTCTCATTGGGTTTTGCCGCTTCTGTAATGTGTTCAAACATTGTAAGAAAATAAATCAACCGTGAGTCCGCCTAAAGCCGGGGCTTTCATTATTTCTCACAATGGTCTCTTTTCTCCTCACACTGGACCAGACTGTCTCTGCTCTCAGCAGCTGTCTAATAGATGTCAAGCAGGCGGCTAAAATCGACTTGACTGTGAAACTTGAACGGCACTTTCAAAGCGTTGGCTGCACCCAAAACCCCAGACTGCCAGAGGCGGCCCATAAAAAAAAATCAAAGAGAGCTCGTAATGACAAAAAATTCGAGCTCGGACTCAGGCGGCTTTTATTCTCATTCAAAGGGCGACTTGTAACCGATGCCTTAAGGGCGGCGGAACAGTGTGGATTTGTGTGACCTCTAGGAAATGAATTAGGCACACGGCCACATGTAAGCAGCCCCAGTGTCATGCAGTTCAGGGCAGACGGCCCCGGTGACACTGTAGATGACTGTGCTCGGGAGAATAGGTTACTCAACGCATGGCATTAACTCATACATCCTTTGACGTGAGCACAGAGAGGACACGGAGGGAAGTTACATAAACCTCACGCTAGTTTGCAGATGATGAGGAGCTGTTGCCTCACAAAGTTGGAATTTTCCACATAGGTGCATTCAGGAGGAATTGTCACGCAATAAATGAAAAATAATAATAATTTAACCGTCTAGGCAAAAAACTATTAACACTTTAACTCATAATAACACAGAGTGTTTCAAATGTCACCAAATCTTAAAATAAAAAAACAAAGTCATACAAAATTTAAAGAAACATTCAATATTTAATCATCCTTTCTGAAAAGATAAATCAACTTAAATTAAAAACAATGACCATATTCTTTAATAAATCACAATCTTCATGTGATGAACCACACTCTCACAGCACAATATAAGCAGCTCCATAACTAACTCACCTTTTTCCAACCGGTATGCATCCCAAAGTTTATCTTCTCCTTTTCAGAACAACATAGTCCCATTGTTACTTAGAAAAGTAAAATCTCAGACACGACACGAAAGAAGTCTTGTAAAAGTCCCACTGGCAATAACTCTGTTCAGCGCCTGCGAGACTGTCTGCTTCCTCTCTCTGTTCTCTTTACTGAAGTGGCATCAGGCAGGAAACAAGTCGCGATAAAGCCAACTTGACTGACTGGCCTACAAGAGACCGATGGCTCCTCCCCCAGCAAACACGGGCCCGGGAGTTTCGTTCCCACCTACTTCCCTTCTACATGATAGAGTAATTCACTGAGGTCATTTACTGGTAAACGCTCGGCTTCTTAACGTGGCCTCAGGCACCCAAACAACATGCATACCTGAGCTCATCACAGAAAAGTCCCAGATAACAAGTTGAGCAGACTGCCGCGCTGACGTGTTGAGGAGGGAAAACACAAGGAACAAGTTTGTATTCGTATGGGAGAAGTTTTTAAAAGTCGGCTCAGTTCATGGAGGCACATTCTGACCTCGACTGAAATCGCAGGAAAGACAAATACGATTGCAAAAGGAACAGCTTGACATCTTGTTGCAATATTGTGGCTTTGCAATCTGACAAAAGCCCAGCGTGAGCCAATGACGCCTCTGTCACATGTGCGGCTGCTGACAGTGTCAACACACAGCGGACTGTGCCCGGTGAGTTTTCAGATTGTAGTAAAACCCAGACTGTAGTAATACTAGAAACACCCAATTCCTAGAAGGTGTTCAAGAAAACCAGGTGGCGACAGGGTTAGAGTCAGAGCAAGTTGACCTCCCTCATTTTGTCTTATTTTCCGTGATAACAGCAGATTACAGAGGTAGAACTTTTTAATTACAATTAGGCATCCTAATCACTACTGCGGCTCGTCTGATCTGCTCACCGCCCGCTCACTCGAAAGGAATCACGGCACTGTAATTTAATGTCCATTACCCCTGCCACAGCTACAGACCCACCGCTACATCTGTTTCAATAATTTTGTCATTTTTTCCCCCACTGAGGACGGCGGCGCTTCAAAAGTGGCAAGTGACCACACGTGAGCTAAAGTTTCCTACGCGCTCGCTCTCGGCTCGGGGGCTTGCTCGCACGCTAGCCCGCAAAGCCCTAAACTCCTCTAACTGGAGTCAGATGGCAGTGTTTGTCCAAGGCCATCGCCGGCATCAGCATGGAAGTGTGGCGAGGCTAATGATAGTGAAGGGGCAGGGAGGCAGCTCCCCCGCTCTGAGGTCACAGCGACCAGACGGGGCGGTCAGCAGGGTGTGTGGTCCCATCGCCCCGGATACACCTGCGCCCTTGGACACCGTAAGCGGAGACGCCCTGGGTTCAATTACTTCCTAAAAGAATTGGGCTCTTTGTCAAGCGTCATGTCATGTAAACGCTGGGGAGGAGTAAAAGTCTGCTGACTCTGCGTTCATTGTGCATCAATAGAAATGCAAATTTGTGTCTCTCCATCCCTGTCCAAAGGCACAACAATCGAGTCTACTAGCAATTCTGAGCTGAAACATCATAAACTGCTGACTTCCGCTCTTTCAAAAGCATCATTAGTCAACAGCGCTCTGTGTTGGTATCGGGTCAAATTGAGAGGACTCTGAGTCATGTACCCAGCCAGCCTGACCCGGCGCCTGCGCTGCAGTATGGGCTGCAGGGCCCCTACTCATTGTCTCCACAGTCCCAGTGACGTGGGTATCAGTAAAGACTCAACCTGGCTGCCTGGGCCGGCACGCCGCTATTGTCGTCTGGCAACCACAGAGCACAGGAGGGGGAAACAAAAAGACAGGATACTGGTGTCATGGTCACAGTCACCCGTCACAGTATGACAGCACCCCTCCCTAAACCAATCCTCCCCCGGACCACAGGGTAGAAGACGGGGCGGAAATGGATAACGCCACCCTGGGTGTTTAGAATCTGACGCCGCCGTACAGTCGCCACTGTCTGTCTGCATGGGGGTGGAGTGTGCAGTAATTTGGCTGAGCGCTACACAAATCAAACGTTTTATGTGTATCAAAGCAAAGGGAAGTAATTAGATCTAAATAGCGGCTTTGTGTAGTCTTGCAGTACCACAATGTGTTTATTTAGCTTCACTTTAATCAAATCAGAAGGCTGACTTTTCTTAAATTTAGAACAACACGTTGGATTTATCCACTTTCCCATGCCAACATCTTTTTAGTCACAATAGCAGGCTTCTCTATTGGTTTAGATGATCATGGTGCCTGGAGGACGAGTCCCAGTGACTTTGTTCAGCTGGTGTTTTTCTCGTGCCATCATCACGTTGACATTACTGTTTATCAGCAAAATTATCGAGTATTGTTAAACTGTTAACAAGGTAAACTGGTATCGATGCCAAACCTTAGCATGCTAGGGCTGCACCCTGTGTGGCAGCGGCTACTCCTGCTCCCAATTAATTCAATGTTTCATTAAATCAATGTTTCATTACTGAAGCAATTTATTACCAGACACCAGTGTCAAGTTAGTTTTTACTCTGTGCATTAATCACTGTGAAATGGCCTACTTTATTTTTAGGTCTATGCGTATGTTTTTTGTTTGTCTATGCTGTCTATTTTGTCGGTTTTTGTGGTGTTAAATGTCATTGTGCTGTGCACTCCTTGTTGTATGGTTTGAATGACAATAAAGTTCACTTTGACTTTGACTAACACCGCCATTATAACCCTGTTGGCGTGCTGACTTGAGCATTTCAGTCAAGTCTATAGGCTGACGCAGATGTTACTATTGAGGATAAGAAAGAATTTCAGAAAAGAGGTAAAGCATTCATTAAAAAGGGCTAAAAGGCTCCTTTAGCTTAAAAAATAACTGTAGAAAATGTTTTCATGATGCAAATTGTAACCTGCTTTTAAGAATTATCTTTGGAGAAAATGTTATGATTTCATTCCATTAATATGCAAAGTGTTCACCAATGCACTGAATGCTTTTCAGCTGCGGCACAAATTTGGGCAAGTGAAAGGGAGCATATTCAACTTTGGCCAATTGGCAACAAGGAAGTCGTGCTACATCAGAGGGATGGAGCTTTTTTCTAGTTTCCTGATGTGCTAGAAGCTGAAATGAATGTAGGAACATTCAATATGTGTTGCTGAACAAACTGATTGAGTGCCCACTATTCACTTGTTGTATAACGTATTGTTCCAAGTTTTCTAATAGAATCATATCAATCAGAATTATTTTTAAAGAACACACAAAATCTTTTGTTAGAGCAGCATGGTGGAAATAAAGTGTCAGTAACAATGGGCAGATGTCAATATCACATTAAATATCCTTAACATTTTACATTTAGAAACGTACACAACTTTTGCACAAGAGATTTAAATGAAGGTAGACGCAATATTTGACTGAACTGAAAAATATCCACTCTTGCTGCAGCCCTGCTTTAACATAGAGTAGATGTGATCTTCTTTGCTCCTTAGTGGAATCAAAGTAAACCAGAGGAATTTGAGAGTTTTCATCTGGGAGCCTCTTCAACACAGAGAGCGCTGAGGCTACAGCAACATGTGTCATGACTCCCTGTGAATAAGAAAGTGGGATGCACTTTCCTCCAACATGTTTTATATGTTAATCTTAAACTTAAGTGCGGACAAACTGAAGTCAGCCAGTTGGATGCGACCTCATAAGATGATGTCAGTTGAGAAAGTGACATGTGTTTCAAATCCTCCATCCTGTGTGACAGCCTATAACCTCTCATGTGTCTCATGTAGTTTGAACAAGGTCAGGGAAGTGAAGCTGGACATTTCCCCTGAACATAAATGCAATATTCTTCCCTCTGCATTCAAAATTATCAGGAGCCCAGTATGCAAAACAAAGGCTACTCTACATTTCTTTTTACAAGAGATCTGTGAATTGATCATAACAGCTCTTAGGTTACCGCAGAACAGCTGGTACTTTGCAAGTGCGTCACTGTGGCAAGAAGCTATTTACAATTTGCATACCCTGTGCAAATTCACGACCACACTTCCACAAAAAAACCATTGTATAGCTATAAACAAGTCGTCACAGGATCCAGTCCAGGTTATATACCATGCCTTCTGACAACGAATGACAAAATGTGAATAGTGAGAGCAATTTGTAATATTGAATATCTAATTGGTGAATGAACATGTAAAATGATCTACTCTAATCTAAATAATGGTTTGTGACTCTTTGTAACTGTAATGAATGTTCCTTGCAGTGTGGAGATGATTATTATTCAAATTGAGTTCACACAGTGCAATGAAATTGTTGATCTGCAAAAATCTCCAAGCAACATCAGAGGGCAGATCTTGACACAGTGAAATGTGTGTTACGAGTGTGAGCTGCACAGTGAGAGCATGATGCTGATTATGTGTCATCTTTAAACTTGAAAGTTAAAGATTGCACATTCCTCTACGAAACAAGGAGTTAATGATGGTTAGGCCGAAAAGAATGTTTAATTATTTTCAGAAGTTATGGGTGATTCCCTTCAGATAATTCTTCAAATTATGACAAAAATATATATTAATGCCCCTGTGCAGCAAAAAGCACGAATGTGGAACCTACATCAGTCCCATCATCAGAGAAGAGTTTAAATGATGAAATCTAAAGATTAGATACATGCATGCATAACCTTTGCAGCAAATGTATTGCTTGCATATATATATATTTAAAAATATATAGGTTCCATTTCCCTACCTTGTTGGAGGCCATGTCACTGACAGAGCGGTAGGTCTGGATGGTCTCCAACTGGTCCAGACACCAGTCCAGCTCCTCCATTGTCTCCATAGCCAGCTTCTGGTAGGACTCATCTGCCAACAGACACATGGACACGTAATCAGGCCCGAGTGGATCCATGTCCATGGCAGAACCCCCCGACACCATGCATGTAGGTCCGAGGGTCCCGGAGTGGCTCGATCGTACAGAGGACTGGCCGGAGGGACATCCGGCAGTCGCAGAGGAAGAGGGGGAAGTGTGCACACAAAGCTCCTTCATCTTGTTCCGCTCCACCACCTCAGAAAGTTCACAGAAGTTGCACTCTGCAGACAAACTGAGGCTAGAGTTACTGTTTGCTAACTCGCCCTCTCTCTGTAGGCTCTTTCTCTCCGTACCCCCTCATTCCCTCGCTCCCATGCACTCTGCAAACCCCCTCCCACTCTGTCTGGTTCCCCCACCCCTTCTCACTTTCTCTCTTGACCGCTAATACACCCTCTCAGTACCATGAGCGAGTGGCTCACGAAGCAGGCGGTCTGCTGCCTCCTGCTGTTGATGTGTCTGGGACCCCCCCCCCCCCTCCCTCTCATTCAAACATATACAACCGGTGTGTACATTGAGGTACAGTGACACAACCCCAATGCAGAAGTTTGGTGAAACAGAACCATCTGGCTTAGCTTTTTTATACTGTGCAGATTCACTGAGTTATGTTTATGATTACTGATAGAATGAAACTACAGGAACAAGAAGAAGAGTTTAGACAGGAAGAGGAGGCAGAGACAACAACCTGCTGTAGCGTATTTGACGCACTTTGTCAACTTACTCCACTCCCGATGACTTCCTTTCTGAAACCTGCAGACCACTTCAAGGCTGTACTGTGCTGCAGCAGCAGCTCACACCACACCACCACGCTCCACAAACTCTCTCTCCTCTCTCAACCTCTCAGAGGGAGAAAAAAAAATTATATCAAACACCAAGCCCTGTGTTTGCACATGCAACACGAGAGGCAAACTTTGACTCACTGCATTTGGGGGGAGAACAGGCCGGGGTCTCCTGTGTGCCAAAATAAACCAAAGCACTTCCTCTTTGGCCCTGAATTTGCACAAAACAAGGAGTGGAATTACTGAATGGCGGGAGAGACTGCTGAGGACAATCGTAGCTGTCATTCAGTGAACCGCTGGTGTCGTTAGCGGACGTGTCTCACACGCGGTGGGCTGACAAAGTGTCAGAAGTAGAAAAAAATAAGATGATATAACACAAGCTAACTAATTAAGAAACATCATATTCCAATATGCAGAATGTTGATTCGACACATTTCTGCCTGGAGGGAGCAGACACTCCCGCATCTGGATCTCCCCGTCTCCCGTGCTCTATGGAAAACACTGATCTCGACTTCATAGGGCTTCACACATGGAAGAAATTTACCCCATATGCTTAGCACAACAGGACAGCCAGCGTGCTGCTCCCCAATTTACGTCAATATAGTGGTTCAAAGCACTTCAAAGGCCTGTGATGGCGCACAGACTCTGAACCACCAGTGTTTGACAAAGAGCCTCACTGAGATTTCAAACAGAACAGTACATGTGCAGTTCAGGAAACCTCCCTTCATTGAAAAGGTATCAGAACAGCATGACGACTCTTCCAAATCACACAGGAAAGTCTAGGTTCTGCTGTTTGACTTCGACTGTGGTTTTTAGGAATCATGCCGCTCGCTCCTCAAATTACAAGAGGAAGACTGCAAGCGCAAGCCACGTTCCTCAGGTCAGAGCAGTTTTCCTTTATTTGAGATCCAGGTTGGAGGATTCAAAGAACTCTTGGCTCTAATATACGACTGGACGCCAAGTTCCGCGGCCCTAACTATTCACAGGAACCACTGGCATCCGAGCCATGTAAAAATCAGTGACGCAGATCAAAAAGTAAAACATTAAAGCAGCTCACGCACAAGGTGGTGAGCTGTTGAAACTGGGTATATACCCATGTGCGGCCGTCTTGAGCCATAAGAGCAGGAGATGTTGCCAAGAAGGTGGGACCACATCCTGCACTCGTTTCCCTCCGATGAGGGCTTAAAGAGACATTGGACATTTTACCAGTGCAGGCGGTGAACATCAAAGTGTTGGCTCTTTGTATGAACAGGAATCAGGCCCTTTTGAAGCTGGAGGCTAATTCATACGCCGAGTCCAGTTCTCGATGGCTGTAAACCACTCCGATGTGGACTGCAGAACAAAGGTTTACCGGCTCCTCAAGATCACAGAGGCAGAATTTCCCTCATTCATCTCTTGGGATTCAGTTAGACCTGGAGCCACACGTCACTTATCTGACTTGTGTAATAATCAGATTTGAGAGTGGGAGTTGTGACTACAACAAGGATTTGTGCACACAATAGAAGTAGATTGGACTGCTGAGGCCGTCATCAGCTCTGCTCCATCGTGAATACAGTGCTGCATGGGCTGGCAGACATTTCCCCATGTCACCAGTCAAAGGTGGCGTGACTAACTTTCAGTCTGAGAAAACCTGCTCCCAGACAGAGTGCGAGGTACTTTTCCAGCCTGTTTTTCAGTTGAAGTCAACTTTTTTCTTCCCTCAGTCGCTTCTAATGCTTTGGCCATATGCTGGAGGCTGCCCAGAGGACAACAGACCTCAGTGTGCAGACAGACCCCGTCTGCCTCCCCTCTCTCCCCCCTCTCGCCCCATCTTTCTCCCACTATAGGGCCACAAACCGACCTCTGTGAGAGCCATCAACTGCACTAACGACCAGGGCCGAGCTCAAACACCCGCAGCCCCCTCACCACCTCCATTCCCGCCCAAGACACCTTCCACTCACATCCAGCTCACACTGCTGCTCTCTGTGCTCTCAGCCCTCCCCCCCACAAACCTTGATTCTCTTGCTGTCTGGGGGAAGCTTGGTGAGAAGAACTGTTCTGTCTCATCTATTATACCACCTACTGATGAGCTACAGCCAGTGACAGATTAAGTATTTACTTAAGTAAAGTAATAGTACCACAACAAAAAATATTTGATTATAAGAAAGACCCTGCATTCCAAATTTTCCGTAAGTAATATAAAAAATGTACTTCAGTATAAAAAGTATTCATGGAGAATGGTCCTTCTTGGAGATGTTATATTTGTGTAGACATTATTTGTTTTTTTTTAGTAGAGCCTGACTGCTATGGACTTTTTGGAATTGTTAACCAGCATTAGTTTCAGATAACTAAACATTTGGCCGTCAATATAAAAAAATTATAATCTGGAAATGATTCCTAAGATGTCGTGATCAAACCCTTAAGAAAAATAAATGTAAGCGACGCTTGATATCTTAAAGTTTTACCATAAACTTAATTATAAATAACTATAAATAAATAAAAATTTAAATAGAACCAAATACTTAGAACTTGATGTAAGAAACTATACGAAACACATTTTTCGAAAATCTTATACACATGTTTTCTGTATTCTAGAAGATAAGGTTTCCACAACAGCAAACATAAACTCTGATACCGGGCTCATGTTGATTGATTTTATTGGCCAAACGATAAATCGGTTGGGCTCTAGATTTTATAACAAATGCATTAATATATAAGAAGCAAAACTGGAACAGGTCAAGAGGATTCTAATCGTAATTATCTCCTCCAAGGTCATTATGTTTTCATTGTTGTCTGTCTGGTAAGAAGCATTACACTGAAACTGCTCAACAAATACTCTTGAAACATGTTGGAAGGATGGGGCCAAGGAAGAACCAGAACTTAGCAGGATCCAGGATTTCAGTTCTAAATAGGATATTTCTGTGAACTTCTCAAGAAATAATGCTTAAATCTTTATGAAATCAGGTTTGCGTACTAAGAGGCCAATCAGGCTCTTAGAGTGCTATTCTAGTTACTGTATGCTCTGTTAAACTAGCCACTAGGTGGTGAATTAAACAATGTGTCTTTCAAGTTAATGGTCCCACACTTTTGGGCAGTGCCATATTTTGTTTGTAAAATCCTACATCTGTACAAGTACATATGTACTATGTCACTTCCATCCACAAGTTTCTAAGCAGCTTTACAGGCTGTACATGCAGCGGAGGGTTTCCTCCAGTGTCTGAGTTTTCACGGCAAGGCGGACTTCACTCAGTGACGAATACGGCTCGAGTCATGTTTATTCCCACTAATTGAACTCGTCAGGGAGTAAAACAACCGCTTACGGGTCGATGAATACGACTGCAGTCACCAGCGTCAGTTCGGGTGTAAACAACCCCGAGCTATCTGCATGTGCGCAAACACAACGCATTCCTCGTGTTGACCTCCCCACATCATGAAGGAGAAGAGTGCACACTCCGACACACTGATACGTGCCTGTGCTCACGGCTGCGTTTGTTTGACTTTGCGCTGCACATGGAGCTAAGACACACAGGGTGGTTGAATGAATCACCGGTGTATCAGCCCCCCCCAACCTACGTCAACTTATTCAGGTTTTTCAGAGACGCATGAAAATAAATTGACACTACAGACAAAGAGGGAGAGAAAGAAACGTTTCAACACAGTCACACTTGGTGGAAAAATACAGCAAGACTGTAAATATTTGAATCAGTGACTTGCTTGCAACAAATGTAACGGGGTGCTCTTAACTCTTAAGGTGCTGTATACTGCACCATTGGAATATATTATATATATGAAGTTAAAAATATGTAACAGCAGTTAACAGCACATACAGTAAATAACAGCTAAGATCCAGCTTGGATCCCGAGTTTTCAAAAATCTAAACATCTGTTGTTGTAATTTCTTTAGGAAAATATGCAAATAGAACTTTCAATCAATATTTCTTGAACCATTACTGACATAGGTAAAAGTAGATCTAACATTATACAGATTATTTTGCAGTTTATTAAACATTTTCCTTAAATGTTAATAGTATGTAGGCAACATGATGTTGTACTTTTATTTATTTAGAATGATTCAATAAAAAGTACTGTGCTACTGTATGAGACCGAATTCAATACAATGCTATATGATAAGATCTTTATCTGTCCCACTGTTTTCCTATGAAGTGTCCCTTCTACAGAACTAAACTCTGGTGAACCTGTGTTGTGTTGGACATTTAGAACCAGTCCAACCCCGAAACCACACTATCACCAGCTGCCTTTTCTCACAAACATTTCTCAGTCCTGATTATGACTCTTCATAGTTTATAATTGTGGCATAATCTCCTCACCTATGAAAACAAAAGGCTTTTCGCAGTTATCCAAACACACACATTCTGACATACACCTCATTACGGCCTGTGAGACAGCTCCTGCACAATGCACCATGGAGCTGTGCTGGCATGGGCCAGCTGGAGGGATGGGCCGCAGCGAGATTTATGACTGTGCTGACGTCAATGACATAATTCAAATACTTAACCAGGCTGCACGCGTCCAGCCCTGCAGATCTTCTCCTCTGCCGCCAGCATGGAAAACCTGACATGGATTCCTGCTGCGGAGCTGAGTGACTGTCTCAGACTGGAGCGGAGCGGACGGCTCAGACTGAAAATGTCAGGTCAAATTAGTTCTGGCTGCCAGTGTGTGGCCAGCTGTCCGTCTGTGTGTCCATCCATCCGTCTGTTGATTCATTATTACCCTGCACGCAAGTAGGGGATTTCCCTCCCTCCCGCCCCTGTCTGTGTGTGTGTCTACAAAACTAACTCAACAATGCATGGAAAGATTTTCTCCAAATTGGTGGGAATATTATTAGGGAGGGTATCTCATGAAGATAAACTTTTTGAGGTGATGTGTCAAAGGTCAATGTCTTCAAAAACATCCTCTGACATTTTCCAACGGATCTGCTTAGATAATAAGACTGGAAAGACAAGCTACTACTTATATAGAAAAAGATGCCCATAAAGGATGTCATGAAGAAGTCACTAAAGCCTCTTTTCCACTGGCCCAAAAACTCCCTAACATATGACTTTTATCTACAATGGGAATAGATACAATCAGCATTCACTCCTGGGTTATGTATTAAATGGTTTAATTAGCTGTGATCGGCAGAAATGGAAAATGACACTCTGGTGAATGCACTCATTTTGCAAGAAAACGAGGTGAGAGAGCTTCTCAGTTTTCGATGTGTTTGTGACGTGGAACATGAAGCGCCGGGTGAAAAGACAGAAAGGCAAACTCCTCTGCTGGCACTGGGAAAGGAGTTAATGGCCTGTTTTGAGGGGGGATAAGAAGTCTCACAATTTGATCCTGCACACTTCAACAGCGCATTTTCTCTGTCATATATAAATATACACATGAGCTTAAGCTTACTGAGTTGCAAATGAATCTATGATAATATGGCAGCAATGATTTCATCATGACATGGATGCTATAATAAAACATTAACATTTTCAACCTGTAAGGTTGTTTACTATAACTCATCATTCAACTGAATACACAATGCCATGATCAGGGAGAAATGGCATTGTTGTACTGCAATAAAATATATGCATCTCCTCTCTGATGCGTTTCATTTTTTAAAAGTGTGGGAATCATGACAGCAGGTGACTGTATTTAAAAAACCTGTATCACATACAAATCCTATTAGGTTTAAATACAATTAAACTTCCCTTGCCTTGACACCACAATGTTAAAAGAGAGCAGATACTAAAGTGTTTAATCATAAATCATGGATCATGCTGTTGATGCAGGACTGATCAACTATAAAGTGTGGACGTGCACCGTTCACGGCTTAATTGACCTGGGCCACTCCCTGTTTGCAATTCTCGACTGAGCTGCCCCACTGCAGTTGTTACCCAAGGTATCACCAAAAGTTGCAACATCGAAGATAAAAAAATAAAAAAAGAGGATGCCAAGCGATGTCCATTGCCCCGTGTCATGTGAAACTTGTTTTACGTCAGAGAAAGACAGTTGTGTTTACCCTGGGACTTGAGGCTGATGTGGACACGTTGTGTCACAAGTTCAGTGTGAGTCTTTTGTGTGATCGTTGTGATTCTCTGTAAATAAAAAACCTCAACAATGCTCAGTTTGACACGTTTGCAGGATGTTGTGCAATAATGTGTTATTTTCTTTTCCATGTTAAAGCAGGGGTCCCTCAAAATGTCTGTGCACATCCCTGGCATAAAGGGTTTGCAAAAACTAAACCGCTAAAGTTAAGTATTTTAATCGTAGCACAATTCATTTTTACTGGAATACACGAGGCTGAGGCAGGTTTGGTTGCAATAGTTTCACCTGAGATAACAGGCCGGTGCACTTCTTTGCACACGCACACACACAAGAAACACAAACTATGACTGCAACACTCCTGGCCTGATTTAAATGCGATCACATCAGATTGAATGTAATCATAGAGCAGATTACGGGAACTGACACATGCTTTTCTTTTTCTTTTGTGCTGTCGGAACCTGTTTTGAACGAGCTTATTCTTCACTACTCTTTATTACTTCTCTCCCAGGACATGTTTACAAAATGAGACAATAGACGAGTGAGCAATTCTCATTGTGCGGGGCTCCACACCCTGAGCAGTGTACGCACAGAGTCACGTGTCTTTTTGCCAATTAGGGAATTAACAAACAACATATCCATATAAGGTAAAAGACAGTACCACTTGACACTAATAAAAACAAACAGTGGCTCTGTCAGTGAAGTCTGAGAAAATGTTGCTTTAACAAAATGCAAAGGCACTGCAACAAAAACACATTGCAGAGAAAGACATTATAATGCAACATTATGTCCTAGCACACTTAATTAATTTAAATATATTGTAATTTTAAACATTACTTATTATAATTGCTGGAGTTATGATAAATGAATACTCTTCATTCAGTTCCGTAATCAATTATTGGAAAAAATATGTCTGACCTAAAAACAAAATGTACATAGTTGAGTCTCTATAAAGTGGATCAACAAAAAATAAATCCTATTTTTTAATCATAAAAAAATTTAAATACATTTCTAGCAGAGAGTTAAAAGTGAAGGTGGGAGATCTTTCTTACGTCTGGTGAATATAGATCTACAGCCTTGCAGCAGTTTAGCTTAGCTTAGCATAAAGACAGACACCAGGCAAAGTTAAACAGGCTCTATCTAAATGTAACACAATCAGTCGACCACACCTCTTAAAACCGACTGGGATTACCACCACTGCCAACCAGTGCAGTTTCAGTCCACATACATCTGTTTCCAGGCTCATATGAAGTCACAGTGACCTTTGAGCACTTCAAAATCAAATCAGTTCGTCTTTGAGTGCAAGAGAACGTTTGTAACAAATTTGAAAAATTCCCTATAGGTGTTCCTGAGATATTTGGTTCACAAGAATGGGACGGAAGGACAGGCCGACAACCTGAACACTTAATGGCTTCGGCCACTGGCTGTCGGTGGCGCGGGGGCATGCAAATTATCAAAAACAAATTAATAGTTTTATGGACGTGTAGCTGACAGTACAAAACTAATCCTAATCTTCTGCGTTTGTACAAACTAATTGTCCAACCATCACAAGGATCTTTTTGCAAGAGACACACCCGGGACAGGTCAACATCACAGGACCAACAAAGACAGACAACCACTCACAGCTGCGTGCAATTTCATTCTTTGTTTCCTTTGGAGAGAGCCAGACAAGCTAGCTCCTGTTCTGTGTCCAATCGTATTGCTCCTTCAGATTTAAGTAGCATGGGTCTAATTTTTGGTGAGACAACTTTTGAACATTGAACCATGCAACATTTAACACAGCTCAGGTTAAACAAACCCCATTAGTCCGTGCTCCCATTTCAAATGTAAATCTGCCACTTTCGATTCGATTTCGAGCGTATGCCTGGTACCTACACGTCTAATAGAAGACTACTTGTTTAAGTCATACTAAGTTAAAAGTGAAGAATTGTACTCCTATCTTACATGTCTGGTAAATATAGATCTACAGCCTTGCAGCCTTTTAGCTTAGCTTAGCATATATAGAAACCAGGGGAAAGCTTAAAAAATGTAATTCATTGGCCTCTCAATGTGCCTACATTGTTGAGGCGTTAGTATTATTGTTATTTCTGCTACTGGTGAGGTTAGTGATAATAATAATGAAACATTTTTGTCTTGTTATCTTTGTGTGTTAAAGCACCTTGAATCTACTATGTTGTATTTAAAGTGCTCAATAACTAAAGATGTAGCCAACCCGGAATCTATCTGAATGTAATGCAGTCTGTCTACCAGTCAACTAGAATGAGGATTTGTTTTTCTACATTTTTCTTTGCAGAGTCAAATTATAGAGAAAGGGAAGGATCTCTCTGGCCCGCAGCGCTGCCTGAAACATTAGTGTCTCCAGGTCCGGGCAAAGGGAACATTCACTCAAAGAACAGGATCAGGTTTCAACATCCCTTCCTTGCTCAATGTCTAACCATTTACCCAACCATCTGTGACGATCTTACAGCTAATGACATTGTTAACTGATACAGATTATTTACGACTCCCGACAGCGAAAGACGTCACAATCAAGAATATTCTTCAAAAGTGCCATTTATCAGGCGTAATATAGAGCAAAGCCTGTAATCTGAATCAGTCTGGAAAGAGTATGTCCTTTGTTGAGCTGCCTGTCTCAAGGGACCGCTGCTGTGTGATGGGGCCAAGGCGGTTTGTGTGCGGGAAAACTGCAAAGTCACATGAGGAAAAGTACAATACACGTTACTGGAGTAAAGAAGTTTACTAGTGTACACAGGCTGCACTGACGCACTTGACGCCGAGCTGATTTCTATTATGACCCCCCCCTCCAACACACATACAGCCTTCTTTGCTTCTCATGCACTTTCACCCAGTGACTGTTTATTTCATCTGACTTTTTTTTCCTGCTTCTCCCGGATGGCATCTGATTAAAAAGACAAACTGTGACGTTTGCCTCTGACCTTTGGTGTCTTTTCTTTCTCTCCTTACTCACTCAACTTGTTTAATCTTTCACTCTTTCTTGAAACCACTACATCCCCGCCACCAGGAATTCACAGAACCCTGATTTCTGACGTGTTTCACTCGCTGTGTCCTGCTCAAATCCCTTTACAGGGGTTGTCAAAGATTCAAAGGGATCTTTCACATCTATGCTGAGCTGGCGCCCAGAAAGACGCAGGTACTGTGTCTTTTTCCACCACTGGGAATAATAATGGCTCACTGAAAACACAGATGCAAAACAGGAAAAATCTGTTCTCCTTTTTCCTGCCCAGAAACGAGACAGAGAGCAGCCAAGAGAAGGACACGAGGGCTTCTTGTTATATTGTTAATTGTTGTACTCCTCCTGAACATTGGGAACAATCCCCATTATGTAGTGGCGGGTGTACTGTCTTGATGACGGCGATGCTCTGTGGTGACACAGGAGTTGCGCGGCGTGTATCGTCTCGCAGAGGTTTCAAACAGATTAAAAACTGAATTAATCACGTTTGTTTTCCTCATTTTATCTAAGCCCATGCGTCACGATGGAAACCAATAGCAGCACGGCTTCGCTCATCAGCGATGACTTGGGGAAGGTCAAGGTTTGTGAGAAGTGTGGAGGAGGAAGGACAATGAGGGACTCACACTTACTCGTCTTGTATTTTTTCCTGCCGCGGGACACCCCCAGCAGCTAATTTGTGCTGATAGGAAGTGGAGAGCGGCCGTGTGCAGGCTGTGCTGACGTAAATGGGGCTTGCAGAAGCAGAGTAGCAGGAACTAATATCCCAACCACCCTCCCTCCTCTTCTTCTCTTTCTCTTATCCACTCCCTCCTTCAAATCGACTTGATCTGAGTACAAACCATTCAATCTTTTTTTCAGGCTCTCACCCTCTTTTAGCTGTCCACAATCTAATAGATCAGATGAACCTGCTGCTACTTTTGAGTCTCGTCTTAAAACTGACTCTTTAAATCTTTATTCTACTACTGTATAAGTTTCTATATGCATTTCCTAAATTATGATGCATATGTTTTGTAATGACCCATTGACCATGCATATTTAATTCTGTCCTTGTTTGCTTGAAGATTACAAAAACAACAATAACAATAGTAATTATTAATATTATCATTAATAATATTCACTTATATCATATTCCTGACGGGTTGCTGTGTCAGACACTTTTTTTATTTTATATCTTGTTTTATTATATTGTGTGCAAAATGCATACTTGACTGAGCATGTTGATTGAAAACATAAACACAAATATTCATCTACTGTTCAAGTGTGAGAACAGGAAGTCACTGTACGCTGCTGTGAATATTGCTGATGACTGTGGAGATAAACGTCACATGCAAGTGAAATTTCTATCTCTGTTTTTTTTCCCATAAAACTGCACGTACTGTGATTACCACAGCAGGAAAACACTGATTGGAGCGTATTTATTTTTGCATCATTATGTCTTAAATCTTAAGCTCATCTCATTGTCCTCCTCTTGCAGCCGATCTTGACATTTGAGTTCTAGGAAATGAAACAAACAACTACCACAGTAAAAAGATTGCACAACTGGAGTGTGCGCATGCACGTTCCAGTTATTCACATATCTCAGAATCATAGGCTCTATTGCAGGTGTATTCATCCTCCCCTCCTCATATAGTGGAGGGCTTGAGGCTGCACTCACCTGACAGACAGACTTTGGTGACAGACGGCTGATTTGCAGCAGGAGACCTCCTGAATCCAAAGAGAAACAAGTCACAAACAATTAAAACCAGATGTGTAACAGATGTTTGCATCAATTTGTTCTACTAATGTGATTTGGTTTCTGTAAGAAACACTGAATAGATGCTCTGTCTCTCTGCATGGGACAAGTCCGATTTTCAACTGACACTGCGTGACACTGTTTCGTCAAATTAACTCTCAGCTCACGGTGACCAGTCTTTCCTAAGTTTCTTTGACTGTTTCCACCTGTGGCACAGACCTGAAGCATGTGCAGCCACAGGACTGTCCCATTACGGAGATCCGAGGGAGCTCTCATAGCACCAGAATGAGATGAGGTAACCTCGTCAGGCAAATAGAAAATGTCACTGTGTCCAGTTCAGGATTTCCAGTGACAGTGCAGCAAACCAGACTCTCTAAATGTTTGGGTCCGCTCTTCATGAAACCACAGCACTGGGGGAGGTTCTGATGAACTGGCGCCACCAAGTGTGGGATGTAGGTATCTTGAACTGTGGCATCTAAATATGTTTTTTAACCATTATTTTTTGCAAAGGATTTATACCAGCATACATTAAATAAACAAATATGGCTCCTAGTATAAAAGCCTTTTTCCATAGCTGAAAACAGCCTGTAGTCACAAAGCACACACCATTACACAATGAGATGTCTTACTTATGGGATGCACATTGTACATTTGTCAAAGTGGTGAAGTTGTTCCTGACGGTCCGAAGGCTTGCTAGAACCTAAAAAAAAACAAAAAAAACATTATAATAATGACAAGAAGAAGCCATATGAGGAGTTGAACACGGTAGGGTAGAAATATGAGGAATATTTAACTATATAAACAGTATAAGACGATTGTGGAAGAGACGAGAGAAAATACACACTGATAATGTCACTAATATTTATAGTGTTATGATAATGTAAAAGGTGCTCAGAAGATACGCAAGTGTTTGACTAATTTTTATTGTGGTCTTTACCTCTCACAATAATGGTGGTACAGTAAGTTGTAAGAAGGTAAGAACCCTAAGCTGCTGTAATCATTAGAGAGCAATCAAAAAAAAAAATCAATCACACACATAAATATACTATCATTAATGATTGTTTTGAAAAATAATTTGAGCAGTAGGTTTTGGGTGATGAGCCTAAAATGACCTTTGCCATTGAAAAGCAGCCCATGCCATGTCTACTACAGGCCACCAGAGGGCAGGGAAGTTAATCCTGACTGAGCAAGGAAGTTCATTAGGGCCCGAGCACCGAATGGTGAGAGGCCCTATTGAAATTGTAAGGATTCATCTTATTATTATTATTCTTACGAAACTGAATTGGCTTTTGAGGGCTTTAACATGCTGAACTTCTTACCAAACTTTGTAGAAAATTAGAAAGTGGTGAACATATACGTATTCTGGAGTAATTTGAAAAATGGGTGTGGCAAAATGGCTCAACAGCGCCCCCTGGAACCAGCCCTTAGGTTTCCCCTTGACTGATTGTGAAAAAAACGCAACAGGAAGCCCGCCATTTTCAATTTAGTTGCCATTTTGGCCGTATTCCACAGTTTAACTTTGAAGTACTTGTCCCAGGGCTTTCATGAGATCAACTTCAAATTAGGGTTAGGGTTTGATAAACGGCTTCAAAACACGAGGTCCTGTAACTCAGACATACATGGTCCAATCGAGTCCAAACTAGACATGTAAGACAAGGGTCCCGGCTTGATGACATTTACATAGAAATTATGACTTGAAAACACAGCTCCCCCTGGTGGCTACAGGAAGGGACATGTTTTATACTTTGATGAACTGCTACTGGCTGCTTTACAATATACAGCTCAAAGGAGCTCAGTCAAGTCATTGGATCATGGTCGGAATTGTGACATTTCCTCAAACCGTGCAAACATTGATGTGCGGCGAAGGATAGTCCTTCGCCAAAGGACACGATGTTGTCATAACTCCCCTCTGCATTGTCCTATCACTACCAAACTTCTGTCTCCTGATTAGAGTCCAAGCCTGAACAGCTCTGTGTCAATATTTTATCAGTGTAATAGCGCCACCTACTGATTCGCCATGAAACAGGAAGTACTTTGTTAATCCACTCTGCATTATCCAACCGGCTCCGAGCTACTGACCTATGATCACAATCCTGATCTGAACAGCTCTATGTATTAATATTAGTTCAGGGTCATAGCGTCCCCTACTGATCAGTTTGAAAATTAAGTTGTGGTAGCATTGTCCAATTGACACAAAATTGCTCACGCTACATGAGAGCGCCTACTTGAACAGATCTATATCTATATATATGATGGCTCCACCTACTGGCAACAGGAAATAAGCTTTGTTTTATAACTATCATTCGTTTTACATAACATTTTCACAGTGTGATGTGCAATTGATAGCGTGGACCATAATGAGCAATTTGCAGGCAAGGATCGACGTCGCGTGACAGACGCAGGAAGTGAAGCGTTTATCCTTGCCACAGTGCACAACACGCATGACTGGCGGAGACGTGCACTTTGTCATCGATCGCTCTCTCCACCGACCACAACAGACATGTTGACAGAGGGAGATTTACTGACTTGAAATCAGCTCTTACCTGAGCAAACGGAGTCACAATCAAGTCCTCTCCGTGCCTGAGATAATGAAGGAAAGGAAAGACGGAGTTATACACAAACACATACATAGATGGTCATTGTGAAGTGGATGCAAACAACTCACAGATCTCCACCAATGGATGACTTTCGTGACAGGGACTTGGGCGACAGATCATACTCGCTGTCAGAGCGGTACAGGAAGGACTCCCTGCGCTGACCGTGGCCGCTATAGTTGGGGTGTAGAACCAGACCGGAGCTCGGGGACGCCGGGTCCGACGGACTGCAGCACAGCAGAGGGCCATTCTCCACTTCGCAGCTGGAAGGAGAGAGACAAACGAGAGGGATGAACAGAAAATAAAGAAGAGAAGGCTGCATATGAAAGAAAAAGGTTTTAAAGTAACTACGTGAAATCAGTGAATGTGTGTGTTCATCAGCTTCAAGGACCTGACTTCTCCCTCTGCATTTTGAATACCATGTCAATCAAATATCAGCGTTATGCACTACGGACTTCCAGTAAGGGTTATTGAGCAACAGGTCCACAGATCCCACTCAGCGAAGAGATGGCTGCATAAACCCTAAAATGGATATTACTCATCTATCCATCCTTAACATAAACACAAAACAAACGTAAATATAAAACATGTTTGCTCTGCTGGTCAGTGATAGCGGTTCGGCTTTATTGGAAACAGCTCTTCTGGTTTGTGTCTCACCAGAAAACTGAGCACTGGCCCAAACTGGACTCTGATTGGCCCCTGAATTGTCCTGTAGTAGTCTTTAAAAAAAGAGTAGTAACTTCCGAACAAAACTGACAAAACATTTCCCAGTTTGTTAAGACTTTCTTTTGTAGAAGCTTTTCTTTAAAACACAATCGCCTAAATAAGAAACTATTTTCAAAATATGTTCAATGATTTGGCTTTGACTCAAACCTATAGAACTAACAGTAAACAAGGAATAAACTTACCTTACTAAATAAGGAATTTCACATGGATGTTGGACATATAATTGTCCCCTTTTGGCCCCTGATATAGAAAAAATCTAGATCCCCCACTGTGACAGCTCCATTCATTTATCCCTATAAAGCCTTAATAATAGAAGTAGCAATACAAAGAAAATACTGAAAAGGCAACCAACAGACCGCGGATACAACATTTATGAAGGCAGAGCAAACCCACAAGCCTCAGATTTGGCGCATGTTGTGCACATTTAATATGTAAACGTGATGAAAACGTCTAAAAGTCTTCCCACCAGCATGTTTTTCTGATAATGCAGTGAAATCACCACAGATGTCTGCAGGCAGACATAATCTGTTTATCACCATGGAGTGGGTGCAGGAGCAAAGGACAAACGATTGTGTAGCCAGATGATCTCGTCAGATGGACGGATGGAGTTTAGAGGTAAAAGGTCAGAGAATACATGGCAGGAAACAGATAGCACAAAAATGAAAATACATTTTACTCAGTACATAATTTTATCTTGGATAATAATATGACAGATTGATTAAAACAAATTAGCATTTCATATTATAGAAAAAAATGTAGTGGTAGTCTTGTTATAGGTGTATCCACAAGAAAACACACACACACACAATCCTACACAAATGGACTGCCCCAAATTCACCCCCGCCTTGGTAATTTCTGCTGCATGTGGGATTAAATAGGCACACACACCCCCCTCCCACTGAGACACTCTCCACCCCACACCTCTGCCACAGAAACTCAGATTAGTGGGAAATGTGCAAACTCTGTCTACGCACATGCAAAGACGTCATCAGCGCTGCCATTTGCGTAATTCAAATCCCAACTTCACACAACTATGACCACATGCTTTACCTATGACAATAATCTAATCTCTTGGTCTGACACAAGCAGAAAATTGTGGTATGTAAATGACTGTAGTGACATAACATGGTCAGTTTTGAGGAAGAAAGAAAATACCAAACAGAGTCTCTGGTTAAAAGAGTTGCAAAACAGCGTTTGATTAAAATTATAAAGAAGATCACTAAAGAGTCACCTGGGAGCCGAGAGGCATTGTCTACTGACGACTTCCTCGCCGAAGTCAAAGTGCCCAGCTCTGCAACGGGGGGACCTCCGAAACATTCTTCTCTGCCGTCCACTTCGTTCGTTCTCATTGAGCAACAAAATACCCTGATGCCCGCCCGCTCACTCACTCACACACCGACAGACCTTTCTCTCCAGCAGGAGAACACGCGCTGGAGCGATGCAGGCAAGGCAGATTCTAACAGGCAGATCTGGACTGGAGAACAGACTCGCAGTCAACCTGTTTATCTGACCACCTGTCCCTCTTCCCTGTATGTTAAACCGCTGCAGATTAGTCGGGGCGTTCATCATCCCTTCCCGCCCTTCGCTCGGCCACCTATGACGCCATATAAAAGCATATGTAGCAGAGTTTACGGTGAAGAGGAGGGTATTACAGGAGAAAAGCCAGCTGTTCATTTATTCATCAACCTAAAAAGGCTCACTGATGTGCAAATGACGTAGGGGAGATATAAACCAGAGCACAAAGTAAACTAGAATGTCATACCTCTTCTCGAATGGCATATAACTCTGCCAATGAAACCACATTTAAACTCAAAATATTTATTTTGGTCTGCACCACATTTCACACACTCAGTATGTATTTCATACATATCAGTCTCTTAAACATACCCAGTTATTTTCATTAAGATCCAGGAGCCATTCAATGGGTTAAACTAAAATGTTATGTATCTCCCAATGTTTAAGACAGAGAAAAAAAATACTACCTTGGCGGAGGTGGGTTTTTTAAATAATTATTGTAATCATTTAAAAATAATATGATCAGGGACACAGGAGAGTAAAGTTCACATAAAGGTCAAGCCGAGCTGGTCAGAGGAGGGGGAACTGGTTCGTAGGTGTGTGGAAGAAGGCCATTAGGTGTTATCCAGTGAAAATACACACCAAATTCATGTGGCCAAAAAGTTTACTGGTACAAAATTCAGATTTTCATATTCACATTTCAGGTTTCAGTGTTATGCATTTCGTTCTATTTTGGACAGACAAAACTTTCCTTCTTTGTCAGACTGCTTTCCTTGACCTAAAAATAGCGTTTGAGCTCTGGCAGAAACTTGTGTACTATTATTAAAAAAATTCAGGGTTATTTTAAAAGTTTGTCAGTGTTTATATACTGTACGTCAACATCATTAGAGTTAATTTACATTTACGTTATCGCAACAAGCTGAAAGCCAAACAGACTGTGTGACTGGATGAGAAGAACCAGAGCCTCCCATTTGGGCTCTGTAAATAATCTCAACTGGACTGAACTCAATAAAATGCTGGAAGCCGGGGCCAATTCCTGCCGTCAGACTCTTTATTGCCAAAACATGTTTCCAGTGTTTTTGAAATGCGGATGAATCTCTGAAAAAACACACTTTCTGGACTCAATCAAATGGAATGGAGCCATTTTTGGCAACGTGAGAATAATATATTGCTATATAAGGCTCTGTATGATTTAACAAATTCAGTCTACACAAATACATTTATGACTAATATGAGGAGACTGTGACCTTTGACCCCTTGAAATCAAATATTTAAGTCCCAGTGACAACTGGTGAAAATTTGAAGAAATTCTCAAAAGGTGGTATTGAGATATCATGGTCGAAAGGACAAAGAAACTGTTTGTGAGGCCACTGTGACCTTGATATTCACCTTTGACAACCAGATCGTAATCTACAACTCCAGTTGAATGTTGGTGCCAAAACTTGGAGAAACATTTATGAGGGGGTTTGTGAGATGTCGCTTTCACAAGGAAACTTTAAACTTTAAACAAATGTGCTTTCTGAGTTCACAGAGACCTTTGTCCTTCAGTGCTGAACTGAACGTTTTTACAAGATTTGAAGAAATTCAATGAGATATCATGTCCAAAAGAATGCGATGTACATACAGACCGATAACCAGGACACATAATACCTCCGTCCACTGGCTGTCTACAGCACAGAGCCATTAAAACATATATGATTTGATGGGGATAAGTGGACTAAGATATGGACTCAAACAAAGAAAATATAACCGTGTAACCGTGCCAGATTGCTACAATTTAAGATTGTGCACCGTTTACAAATCTCTCCTAACAAAAGACATAAAATGAACTCTCAACGCTCACCTGCATGTTTAAAATGTAAAATCTCAGTGGGCACCTATACTCATTGTATCTGGTCATGTCCTAAAATACAAGCATATTGGATGGGTGTTTTGAAAGATTTGGAAAAAATATCTGGGTTACACCAGTCAGGATACTATTGTGGATGCCAACGCTGCAAGACTGTATAATATCCTCACATATGCAGCCAGGAAGAAAATCTTTTTGTCTTGGATAAGCGACAAACCCCCCCCCCTAAATCGAACTGGCACAAGATAATTATGGAATGTTTTCCCCTTGAGAACCTGACCTGTCTGCTTCACTCTTCAGAGGGACAGTTTATGAACATTTCGACTCCATATCTTCACTTTTCCAGCTCTACAGTGGCTTCAGTGCTCTCGAATGTTGTCCTTGGCTAGCCTTAGGCTCTTTGTCTTTATCTTGTTGTCATTTACACTGATTGGGTGAATGTAAGTATGTATAGACTGTCTAGACCAATGTTGTATGTTGAGTGTTGTTTTATTGTTGTTATGTCAATATATAAAAAGTTCAATAAACACATTTGTAAAAAAAAAAAAAAACATATGATACTCCGATACTTTGAATTACCTTATGTTAGATATGTTTCAAATGTTCTCACTGCAATATATACAATTCAAAACCAAATCAACAAGTTGATCGGCTGATCTGGCAAATAAGACACAAAAAGTTATGATTGTGTAATAAACAGAGTTGAAGTTTTCCGGCTCGTGAACTTGTTTCTAAATAAATGCAACCCTGGCTTTTAAAGAGCAAAAGACCAGGGGATGAGTGACATAGAGATAAAAGCCACAGATAAGAGAGTCAGTGGACAATATGTCTCTGAAGAGCCCATAATCATGTGTGCTTTAGTGGAGTGAGTCATCGTGGTTCAAAGAAACAGGATCCATGAGGCAAATTGTCATCCAATAATATAAAGGGGCAGCCATCACAGAGGAGAGTCATCTGAAACACAGCAGCCTACTGTGTCACACGGCACCTCAAAGGAAGACACAACAATAACAGCAAACTGCTCTCATCTCATTCCTTTTGATGCCTTCTCCAGGACACAGGAGGTCATCACTGTGAGAATTGATACAAAATTAGGAGAAAATAAAGGGTTGAAAAATAATAACTAAATGTCCCTGCGAACTTTACTAATTTGCTCATCAAATATCAAAACTGGACGTGAGGAAACCAGCAATCTCCCACCAGCACTAAGGTTGTTGTGAGAACTCTGCTCAGCACTAAAGCACAAAACTAAAAACAAAGTACAAATGAAACATAGTTCTCAAAAAGCAAGATCACAAGCAGAAGACTACAAAAAATAAACTAGACGCCCTGCGAGCATATACCTCCGCCCAACCTAACGCCTTATCTCGCCATGTCAAAGTCATGTGTCTCATTATGCTGGCCCACAATATTCTAATCTGTCACTGCCACTGGTTCATTAGGAAACCAAATACATGGTTACACTTCTCATAATAACATCTCAAGATAAAGGTGAGAACATAACCTTATCGATGGAGGTAAAAATATCACGAGACATCAAACATACACGACTACAAAAACAACTGTGATGATCCTCCTTGGATTTCTCGTCACCTCACCTGTCGGGGTCAGCCTCTGTGATGTCGATGCGTGGCAGGGTGGAGATGGGCAGACTTGTGGGTCTGGACCGGGTCACCGGGTCCTCCTCGGGTGTGAGCGGCCTGCCCCTGTCCTTCTCCTTTTCTGCTTGTCGCCATGACAACGGCGGCAGCAGCAGGGTGCCGGAGAACCGCCTGTGGACTCTGCACACGTCTACGCTGAGGGTGTTGGCTGTGGCAAATGGTCCCACGGTATGGTCCTGAGGGCAAAAAGAAAAGAGACAAAGAATAATTGGGTTACACCGGTTCATCACAGGCTTCCATGCAGTGGTGTAGGCAGAGATTATATTTTGGAAGGGCCTTGAGTGAGACTAACAATAAAAAGTAGATGTAGGGCAACAGAGAAAAACTGAAAAAAGAGCAATCATTTTACTTTGCAACAACCTGCATCACAAAGGCGTTAAACAGCGATTCCTGGACTATACAGCAAACTCAGTCAAAAAAGGCTGTACACCACAGTATAGACATTAAACCCTTTCCAGCTCGGCAGAACCAGCTGCACACCGTCTTCAAAAATGTAAGGCACTGTTGATTAATTATTTTTACCCTGCACTAAGGCATAGCCAAGACATTAAAAACGTTATGGATGTTTCAATGGGCCACTAACACAGGAGGGCTTTCCTGTTTTTTTTAACAAAATTAACAAATGTATTTTAAACAAAGTTGGCTGAGGGCTCGCTACACGTCTGCCTCCATGAATAAACAGAAGGAAATTAAAGGTTAAAAATAAAAATAAATAAACCAGCTTTGGCAGGCATTAAGATGTCTTTTCGAGAGGCTGTCAAAGAGAAGTACAAATGTTTAAACAAATTGCACGTCCTGCAGATATCCCAACACGTTTTCATGCTCTTTATCAAAATGAGAAAAATTTAATATTTGATCAAAACTCATTTCAGGCCCCTCGACTCCTGATCTGCCAGCTCACATTTTGATGAAGTCGAGCAGAATATGAATCGTGTGTTTAATGTTAGTCTGGCTGAGTGTGGAGCTTCCAGTCAAGAGCCCTGGCTGCTTCACTGGGATGACTGGTTGTAAATAAGACAGGGCACTGAGGAGATGGAGGCAGTCTGCCAGAACTCATTCTGCATACATCACCCTCCACTTTATTTCCACTGCACACAAGTGTAAATAAAACACACCGAAAGGTTTCAGACGAGCAGGGCAGGTTTATAGAGGCAGGATGGGAAATTGAGGAATCTCTTTGAACGCAGCTGTGGAAAACAAGAAACTCGACAGAGAAGACGAGTGTGAAAAGAAGGAGGCTGACAGTGAGTGAGAGAGTGAGTAGGAGAAAGGATGACGCTCACCACAATGTGAGAAGGTCAAGGTTGCGCACGATCAAATACTAACTCCATCTCCAGTGGAGGAATCCATTTAAACGCATTTAGCAGCAAGTAGATAAGGAATTTTCATAGCTTTTACCTGTTACACGTGTTCATGCATCTTGTCAAGAGGAATTATCTAAAAAATACTCTAAGTGTGATTTATATCGTACAAAAGGCAATGCTGTCATCAGCTCCCATTTAAGTCCATCCATCCATGATCTATGCCAGAGGTCACATGGAGGGCTGGAGCCAGTCTTAGCTGACATTGGACGATTGGTCAGGTAAACCCTGAACAAGTTCCCATTAAAGTTAATAAAAAGTCCATTGATTCAAGTCTCACTTGTCTCTTTGTCATAGTCATGGAGTTCCTCTCTTAAATGACAGCGTTTCAAGTTCTAAGAGAGATTTTAATTATATCAAAAATGATATAATTAAAATGAGTGTGTGCCAGACAGAGTGGGGTCACATGATGAGATAGAGAGTTAAGGAGGACTAGAAAAAGACAGATGTTGAAGAAAGTTAGCAACAATGCACCTCCTCGTCCGAGTGAAAGCGACAGACAAAAAGAGATGAACCAGATAAAAAGCAGAGAGGAAACATGAATGAGAGATTAAACTGCCAAAAGAAGAAAACTTGGAAAGTGTCTGAATGAGAGAGGGGGACGTAGATAAACCACAGACAGGAGACAGCCTTACTATTTTTTAAAGTCGGTAAATGCAGCTCTGCTGACTCTCCTGCTCTTTCTAAGAAATACAATTTATGTGATTTACTGTGCCTGTCTTTTAAGAGACGCATCAACTGCGTCACAAAGAAACGGCTGAAAATCCAATCTGGCTAAACACAACTCTGTTCCAGTGACTCACGACTCTCATCAATATGTCACAGAGCCCCTGCTGTGGCACTGCCAAACTAATCATCATTATCATTGTGGTCTGCATATTGATTGCATCTCTGACATGTAATTCTAGTTGTTCATCGATCTTCTATTCCAGAGGAAATAGTGTTGAATTACCTTGCCTGTGTATAACTCAGGAATAGGATGTTGTTCTTTGAAAACATCGGTAAATTTTGAAACCTGGGATCCATCCATGTGCTGGAGCATGGTTATAAAAGGAAAGGAATGGAGATGAGAGGTAGAACCATCAGTCTCAAACGGAGGGAGAGATGCTCCAGTGTCAAGCAGAGGTGGAGTGGGTGTTTTCTACAGGAAGATAAAAAGACCTTTCCTGGCTGCAGATATTAAACAGCTCCCATGTTCTCTGGAAATGCTCCAAAAAGCCTTTTTGAAGAAGGTGATATAAATGAGAGGGCTTAAGAAGGTATGCTCTAACAGCATGTCCTGATGTGGGACCTGAATAATTGAATCTATGAGCCAAGAGAAGAGAAAATAATCTTACTTAAAGGTGCTGAAGAAACTGAATGAATGGTAGGAGATGAGCACTCCGATGTATGAACTGAAACACATTTATTTTTTGAAATTTTGTGAAATGCAGTCATCGAGGGCTGATAAAAGATTTAAGAAGCCTGCACAATAACGAATGCCTAAGGTGCCATTATTAGGAGATCTTCATAAGATACAGAAGTGATATGACCACAATCACTTCTGAATGAAAGTCAGAAATTCACTGTAATGAACTCATGAATAGAGCCGAATGATTTATGGTTTGGCAGATACAAATATTGAAGTTGATATCAGCCATTCATTGACATATCGATAGTTGCCTATATGCACCACTATGATTATTTTTTATACAGAATAAATTAATTACATTTTTCTTTTGTTTTTCATTTTCCTTTTTTTGTTAATATTATGGTTTAACTGTAAAATAGCAAGCCTTAAAATCAGCAATGATTCTTACCAATGTTTTCATATTTATTCCAATACAACATAATTTTCCAAAAATCCACCTTGGTCTCTCTCTCTTGACGGTATTCCTACTGACAATTACACTAGATTACATTGTGAATTTAATGTAATGTTTTTAGAGTTAATCAGATTCATAACAGCAGGAAAACTTCTTGGATAACTCTCAGCATCTTGGCCTCTGATCTCCACCTGGACAGAGTCATGGTAAATGATGTGGCCTGCCTGCACAGTCATAAACACCCGGTGTCCTGGAGGAGAAGCAGATGGGCCTCTCTGTCAGATCTCTGTCTCATCCTCCAAGTTTCCACTCAGTCTATGGCCTGTATGTCCCCTGGTGTGAGCTGCCTTTTAACACCGCTCCTCCTCATCCTCCTCATACTTCTCATCCTCCTCATCCTGCTCTTCCTCTTTCTTCTGAACCCTGCACCATCCTTCAACTCTCTGTCTCCATCATCCCACCTCTCTCACACAAACACGGAACCCGCTGTCCCTCTCCCCTGTCTCTAATCCAAGAGACACGTCATCTCCCTCTCTTCAGCGTGTCCTGCCAGCGAGCGCCCTGTTGTGTACGGTGCAGTGATCTGTTTATGAGTCACCCAACACAGCAAAGACAGCACCTTGCAGCCTCAGTGTTTTCCCATTGTATCTTTCTTTGGAGGAGAATCAGAATGACAACATAATGAAAAGAAGATTTAGAGTAAGCATATAAACTCCAGAATGAGGCTCTCCACTTTCATTTCAGATACATAGAAATCATGAGTGAATGTGTAATTCATGCATGAAGTGTTGGTAAAATCAATACTTACATCCGCCAGTGTAACCCCCTGTGAACTCCTGCTTTTCTTCATCCTGAGGGGCTGCTCTGCTAGACGCTCTCTCTCCCTCTTTCTTTTTCTCTCTCTCTCGCAGCTCTTCCCTGCTTGTCCTGCACCGGTCAGCCTCACCAGTCGCCTGCACTTGTGAAACACAGAGGGAGAAGGTGAGCGGGGGGGGGGGACAACGAAAGCTGCTGCACCTCCGTCCCAGTGAACATCACGTCTGACAGTCTAGTCTCACTTACGTTATTGTTCTGCAGTAATTGGACACGTCTACACGGTGATGCATTACACACGGATTTGCACAAAAAAGCAGACATTACATGGACTGTGAGGGATTACCTGGCTCAACTGTCACAAGTTTGCACAAGTTGACATGCAAACAGTCCTGGAAGGAAGTGAAAAAAACACTGAGGGCTAAAAAAAATACAACAGCCCAAAGATATATTTTGAGTACCTTACTTTTGAAAACATTTGCAAATGGTACAGAGTGAATTGTGTGAAGTTTGAAGCTTTGTGAGATTTTTTGATCCCTGGATTTTACCTTTAGTGTCAGTATGATTCTGATATTTCTGGTTTTAAGTTGAATATCTTGACAACCATTGAATGAATTGCTGTTGAAGTGTCTGAGAGAATGAATTGTTGTAGATCATATAACTCTTCCTCTAGCGCTACAATTAGATCAAAGTTTGTATTAATACATTAAAACTTAGGTTAATGACCAAAAACCATTCCAGCCTCAGCTGTTGTATGTGTTTAAGATAACACACTAAATCAAGATGGTGTTCATGGTAAACAGAGTTTATGCAAGTTTCAACAAGTAACATTTTGAAACCATAATGAATGAAATTTAAGACCTATGTCAAGAACGACACATATAAAGGAATATCAGAGTCCTAGAATAACTAGGATTGAAGATAAGGTGGAGTCACAAGAAGAACCCTCAAACACATCATTATCGCTAAAATCCATTTTAAAGCGGTGTAGGGACTTTTACCTAATCTAGTATGTAATGTTTATAAATATTTAAGACATTTTAAGGACTAACATTTCGGAGTTTTTGAGACCTAGCAGAAACCCTAATTAAGATAAATATTACATATATGTTTAGCATGGCTGTAGATTATGTCTGGTTTATACAAAATATTTGTCAACAACTAAACTGAAATTCTTCGATATTAAATGATGTCTAAACACCAGCATGAAAAGTTGCCTATTTGCTATATTTGATTTACATCGAGCACTTTGAAAGAATAAGTAGAAATCATATACACAATGACTGTAACAAAAAAGGATAAGGCTTCATGGGTAACAGTGGTGTTAATTTGGTTTGTGTTATGGCACTAACATACCCTCAGCATGATTCAGAGTTAAGTGTTACAGTGCTGTCTGCGCCTAGAGGCCTTTCAGTCCAGTCCCGTCTGTCACCCTCCTCTGACTGCACACTGTGACTAATCTGTGTGACAGAAATGAATCGATATAATCCATGTCAATAAGGACACCCCCTCACATTACCTCGTCGTTGGCAGTCACAATGAGTCCCTGTGTTGAGGTCAGTGTAGGACTCCTGGTGAGGGAGGCTGTTGTAGGGGCTCTCAGCTGCTGCCAAGTCAAGTGGCACGTAAAAGAGAATTTCTGAGCAGCACCAATCCACCCAATCTTGTTTTAAGCTTTTGAAAACAAACATCTAAATGTTCGGATTCCTGATGTTTTGAGTTATGATGAAAAGAAAGTGACATGAGAGGTGAAATGGCAGCAGATCACACGGATATTCTGTGTTTGGAGCGTCTGTGAGACAACTCTTCGGCTTGCTGGTTCAAATCTCAGCAGGAGGTTGAAGTTCTCAATAATGCATGAGGATGTGTGTACAACAGGGTTCAGAAGAACACTTCTCAAATGTTTTATACTTCATGAAACTGGCACATGTTTTCTGCTTCTTGAATGATAAAGCACCTGTCAGCTTTACCCGTATACATTATTTTGAATTCAAAAGAATGACCGAGGATTGTTGACTGAAGACTGGTTAATTATAAATTTGATCTTATCAATCCAGCCAGCAGGAAACTATTCAACATTTGTGTTTAAGGGATCAATCTCATTCTGAAGAAGGGCTGTGCTGTGATGTAAATGCTAATGCCAACATGCTAACAATGACAATGGAAACATGCTGACTTTTAACACATAAAATGTTTATCATGTTCATCATTACTTTAGTTTACTATATTAGAATGTTAGAATTTGTTGATTAGCAGTAAATACAAACTACACCTAAGAGTGTATTTTTCAGGCATTAGTAATGGATAAATTGATTAGATTTGTTTTATATAAATATAAAGATTTTTTTTCCTCAGCAGACCATGACTATCTATAGAGAATTTGACCAAAACCAAAACGATAGTTGTCAAGATATTTCACTGAACACCCAAACAATTGTAATAATGGCCCCAAAGGAAAAGAGAAGTCAGGGGGTGCCCAGTCAGTCTGATTCATCCTGGAACGATGTTATTACTCTCTACATAATTTATAGTCACCCATCTCATAGTAGCAGAGCCATTTTTACTTTGAAACAAATGATCAGCCTAATGTGGCTCAAGGGGAAATCAGAGGATCATCAAAGTAGTAGGATTCATCCTCTAGGGTACCATGAAAGACTATCTGATCTTAATTTATCCACAACACAGAATTTTCCCAGTAGGTCTTAAAGGTTATTTCAATCTTGACAAACTTGCTGGACCGACTGACCAGCAATACTATCTCTAGTACCATGTTGCTTACTTTTTTACAGAACAATATGTAACACAGCTTGTTCATACCATTTAGTGATCCTACAATTTACAGCTTTAGGATTAATAATACTAATCGGCAAAGAAAAGGTCCTGAAAGATGAGTTTGTCTTCATGCCACCTGAGACACTATGAAGCCCAACAAACCCAACAGGCTCAATAGACTGTGAGACTGTAGCTGTGTTATATTGAGTAACAAGGATCTGGGGGAGTTCTCTGCCAGTGAAAGACAATATATGGATATGTGGATTCAGGTGCAATACATTATTTGTTTGTTTTTAGTTGGATTTGAAAGATTGTGTAATCTCGGCGGACTTGACTTGTGTAAGGCAAACATTGATTCCAGGCAACTGCGCTGTTCAGAGACAGTTAAGAACTTCATCTAGAACTTCAATTCAAAAGTCTTCAATGAATGAGTTTGTATCTCACAATTAACAAGATATAGGATAGACTCCATTCATGGATTTATATAGCCACAGTTGCCATAATAGAAATGGCTAATAACTGTGAGTGCAGTGTAGTACTGTATGTTATGCTAACAAAACTGAAAGAAACTGTACTACGTGGCCATCTGAGGCTCTCTGTGCCCAAGGCGACAGGACAATAGTCAATTCTAAATTTCCAATGGGGTTAAAAAACTGAATTAATGAAGATCCATGTGTTTGACGTGAAGGTTTTTCATTTGTGTTTGTTCAATGACTGAACACTTTTCTGTCACCGACTAATCAGTTCACCAATTGTCTGCAAATAATGTTGGTGCCAAGGTTTTTTCAGTCTCTGTGTAGTAAGTTGAAGTGACGCTGGTATTACTTCCTCTTTGTGGGAACTGTTGAGCTTCTCTATATTTAGTTATGGTTTTGGACCTTAAGGTAAATTGTGCTTTGGTACAATAACAATAGAGATGAATTGAAATTGCACTAGGGGTGCAATTCGCTTTTTCCTTTACAATATGATGACTTGATTAATTCCCTTAAGGGATGACTTTGGATCATGCTATTGACATGTGTAGTTGAGCAACGGACACAGATTTCACTACGGAATTTTTACTGCCATTTAAGGGGGGGGGGAAATATCTTGCTCAGTACAAAGGTCAAAGCTTTGTTGATACATCCAGAGGAGAAATGAGATTATGAGACAATGAAGACATTAAAACGAAAACCCAAGCGACCACTCATTTTGAAAGAACATCACAGGGCAGTGGATCCAGAGTGCCCTGCCGTCTCACTGCCTTCACTTTTTAGAGAGGCTAGCTTCAAGTGACCTCTCATTCTCGTAACCCCGCCAATACATCATCCCCACGGAGGCTGCCGGGAGCTCTACAAATAATTGGTTGTTGATGTGAAGCGGGCGACAGAATGCACAGTCATGAGGCAGCACTCAACATGCTGATAGTAAGAGATCTGAGGAGAACACCAGGGAATTTTGTGTGAGGCGAATTGTGTATCATCGGAGCCACTGGGAACAAAACAAACCAAAGCCGACTGTGTTTTTCTGCTTGACTTGCAACTCATGCATTTGCTTTGAGGCTGTTATTTCTTCCATTAAACATGGGTCTTTTTTTAATAATAAATCACGCATGCATGAGGACTTAGTGTGTTTTCTTTGAGAGGAGAGAAAAGACTGCACCATCTCTTTGTCTAAGAACACTGGATACACAGCATTGTATGACCAGTTGTATGAGAGAAAATCCAATGGATAAAGTTCATTCTAATTTACTATAAGTGTTATTTACCAAAGATCTACTCAAACCAGCTTCTGAAATCTGAGGATTTGACATTGTATTAACATTGTGAATTGTTTATTTAAAGCGTTTACTCTTGGGAAAACAAAACTATCCAAAGACACCACTTTGGGATTGGGGAAATTGTTAGAGGCGCGGTCAATCGTGGTTTCCTTTGGTGCGATGGCTTCATCTGCGTCTTTAACCCTGAAATATTTGTGTTCTTTTTCTAAGCTATTTTCAGTTTTGTATCCGTCATGTGTTCAGAACATCAACCCCCCTCGTAGTGAATTCTCTGGACATTTTCCTGTCAAATTCTCCCATTGACTCACTGCAACATTCTCACGCGGACACTTTACTTCGGGGCTGGCAGGAAACAGCAAAGGACATAAAGTCCTCCCAGATAATTTCCTGAGAATGTGCCGCGTACAGCTGATGTCTGAAAGCAGCATGAGCGAGCAGGCTTGTGTATGTTATGTCCACGTCCTCATGCAGCTTTATGACCTGTCTGTATTGACAGAGACATCCGCCCCGCAGCGCCAGTGGCCTTGAGCAGGAAAACACTGGTATAGAGAACCAATGGAAGAATAGATAAAGAAGGCGTCTGTTATACGCAACATCCATTTAGCATTATCTGACATACTCTTACAGCTCCGACCACATGTAATTGGTTAACTCACAATGCTATCAAAGGAGCCAATATTTGCACTTACATATTTTGCATGAGGTCAGCGAGGCTACACGGCCGACCATCTGACCATTCAGTCTATGTCACGCAGTGTCCATTAACAACAGGGAGCGTCAGAGGTTGAGTGAGTAGCTGTCATATGTTTAACATCAGCAGACACCCACGCAAAGGTAGCATTTGTACCATCAAAACAAAGGAACATTAAGAAATAATGTTTTGGACTGCATTAATTATTCAATTACTGCATTTCCCCTGAAGTGCGACAGTGAGAGCTTTGAAAGCTATCTGGGTGCCACAAGCGGGATGGATTAGCTTTAAAGTGGTCACATACACACACATACGTCTCATTTACTGGTGAATGCGAAACCATTTAGAGCCAAAAAAACTGTTATTAAGAGTTAACTTACCCAGCTTTGAGCCAGTGTGTATTCTACATCAAGCTTTAAATCACTCCGAAAACCGTGTGCGTAAATGCAGAAGTAAGACACTCTGGTCACAAGGCACAACAGCTGGTGACAGAACAGTGGCAGGTCCTGTTTGACTTGCTGGGCCCACCCACATTTACTCAATCTGAACACCACCACACCCAATCTATACACACCTCAGGAATAATTGTCAGAACACAAAACAGTGTCTACTGATCACAGCTATACAGATTTAAGATCTGCCTTCTTCTCACTGATTAGCAGAGAAATACTGTCAGAATGCACTCAAAAAAAGTTTCGGGGTTAAAATAACCTCATGAAAACACATCTTCTTTTATCACCTCAGATTATAAAGCAGCTTCTCCTTCTGACCTTGGTTTAATAGCTGTGGTTGTTACTGGACGGCAGCAAATTGAAAAATACAGCTCAGTCAGGAATCAGCTATTGAGTATTTTGAGTATCGTATTGCACTCGTACATTCTGAAAGCATGTCAATCGATATTGTTTCTGATGTTTAATCTTTCGAAAGGGTAGCTCAATGTTAAAAATAAAAAACACATGAAAATCGTGGTTGAAATAGAGGCGAGAGGAATAAGCCGACAAAGAGGAGCCATCTGTCTGTGGCACAAAGACCTATTGACTTATAGCACAAAAACACATTGCTGTCTTTTAATGACATAGTTTCAAGGCTACTCATTAAATTCAGAGCCTGTGTATGATGTTAACCAGTTGCCCTGAAGGAGCTGTGCGCTTTACTGAGCACCATTTTAATGTGCTCTATGAAAGCAGTTGTTTAAATAGTAGCAGCTGCTGACAACAGAAGTCAAATGTAAGACAAATGGCCAGAGGGAAGAACACTCATTTATTACTGCTCATAATGCAAATCACACCTGCAACCCCTTGCATTTGGCTATGGCTGAAAGTAGTGATGGGCTACCACCTGAATCTACCTAGTTTTCATCAACATAGCTTTTTTCTAATGTTAGAAATCTTTGGATGGATAGAAAGGTTAATAATGAAGGTTAGAATCTTAACGCTGAATGACTATATAAGGTTAATAATGTAGGTTAGATGGTTAACTCTGGATGACTATATAAGGTTAAAAATGTACGTCAATAACTTGCTGGAAGGTTGATATTTGCTTTTCAGGCACACACTATGATATCTCATCCAATCCTTTCCTCTCTTCCCACTCTGTTTGTGTGGGCATGTCCCACACACAAAGCAGTTGTACTTCATGCAGGTGTCGACACTTACTCACTAAGCCAGATTGGGACATCAAATTATAATATTATGGTTATATTATTTTAAATATTTTTTCTCTTTTTTTAAAGCCATGCTATCTCTATGACTGTAAAAGGAAAAGCCAATCAACACGTGTCAAATGGGAGTTAGGAGTCAGAGTGGGAAATGCTGTGTGCATTCAGCACGGTCACGCAGATTCCAGCAGATGATTGAAGACAGAGGAGTTTGTTGAGGAGGGACACATTTGTGGCGGCTGGAAAATGACGTCACTGTGGAGATCACATGATGGGAGCTCTCTATCCTACAGTACTGACATAGAGAGAGAATGGACAGGCCATACCCTGTGAGCCTGTTTGCACTGGACCACAGGCCACAAGACCTTTCCCGGGGTTGTTCTGTCATCACACCAACAGCTTTTGGAAGAAAACTGATTTCCTTACTTGCATGGTGAAAGAGATAAATAAATGTTAATTCAAGGTTAGCCTCTAGTGTGAAGCTACTGTGCTTATATATATATCCAGCTATTTTAAATAGTAAATAGTCTGCATTTATATAGCCATATTCTTGTCTTAATGACTTCTCAAAGCTCTTCACAGTAAAGTTTTGCAATTCAACCATTCACACAGACATCCATGCAGTGTATCTATGTTCAGCCCCTTCACTCACAGACTGCCAACACAGCCTTTAAGGGCAATTTAATGAGAAATGGGGGAGACTGGAATCAAACCATCGACATCTTGTAATTAGGCTTCCCACTGCACCTACTGAGTCACAGTCACCTGTGAATGAAAAGCAAAGAAAATAAATAGTTGGTGACCCAGGACACTTGTGACTCTGGATGTGTCCTTGTTTGAGTGCAGAGCATAGGAAAAGCCCCAGATATTAAGAGGAAGTACCAGCTATTGTGTGTGTGTCAGCGCCTCATCGGTTAAGCATTTACTAAACAAAGCGTTCCTCTGCCAGCTCCATGGAATTCAAGCTTTTGTGCTGAAAAATTAAAGGGAGGAGGCAGCAGAAGGCTTGGCTGAGTCGGCGAGATTTGAGGTACACAGCGCACCTTTGGTGAGTGTCACCAGCTGGTAACCCCTATGTAAACATGTCTGTAAATCCCTCCCTGAAGCAGACATGGGACACACACACACGCACGCACATGCACAAACACACACACACACACACAATACCAAAATAAAAGGATTTGTTCATACAGTCAATGATTCCAAAATCCAAAGATAATGATAATTTAAGAGAAAAGAAAGGCATACAGAACGTTTTTTTTTACTGTACACTTAAAAATTGGTCTATCTAATAGCTCCATGATTCATGGAAAACTGATCCCTTCTGCACAAAAACCAATGAAGAAATGTTATATACCACTTACTCAGCGATAAGGCTTGCAGTGAGAAACTGATTCCGACCACAAAACTCACCCCGAGACACAGAAGAGACATACTCACAGATGAAGCCGTTCTCCCTGATCCAGTGGTGTGATAGGAGGAGTGGGAATTCACGTCAGCAGAATGTCAGTCTGAGAGAAAGACACTGGATTAGAATTCCACAGATCACACAGCACAGCGAAATATCTGAAATAGAAAAAAAAACTTGATGACAGAGTATGTGACTGATCTTAGATCGGCAACAAAGACCCATGACAAGATTACAGACCCTCAGGGGCCCAGTAGTTTATCTCTGGCAAGCATGTTAAGGATCATAGATGTTTCCAAAAACAAATTCCTAGACCTTAGTAGACAGTATAAACATGTTTTGATGAGTCAGAGTTATGAGAACAAGCATTTTAAAAGTGCTTTAGCCAAGAGCAGTGTAAAAGCTGATGGATGTCTTCTCTTCACATGAGGAATAGCCCAGTTTACATTTTTCAGAGTTTGCACTTCACATGGCTGGCAGGAGAACCTCGACAGAACATCTTCAACAACTGACACAGAGATTTGTGTTCTTACATAAAGCAGTTCAGTGCATGTCTGAAACCTGCTCTAGACGCATAACTTGTTACAATCATTCTTCCTGTATTCACAATTAGCCGTTTTTTCACTACTGCTCCAACTGTGACAAACTTTGACCCAGTCTGATGCACTAAATGCCTACAGTGCAGACACAGCCTGTATTCATCAGCTGAAAGCTAAACATCTATGTACAGCGACAGAAAAGAACAGTATAGTAACCACATTACCAGTAAGCAGCCAGTAAGTGAGTCATCAGTCTAGCAGTCTGAGCCCTTCTTAGAAAGAAGCCATGGATGTACTGTCTGTGTCCTGTTGTTTCACCACCGACTAACAAAAGAAGGACGGTCGCCACTTGAGCTCACACCACATGACCGGCTGCACAGCAGAAATGCTGTAAACTGGGCAATGAAACACCTTGATGTTTGAAACGATATGACACCCTATCATTACTTAGACCATGACAGTCTCTTAATATTATCTTTATATTTATATTAATCTCTGTTATTATTATCTTGGTGACAGAACAATGGCTGTAAACACAAGTGACCCCACAAACATTTAAAGTGTGAAAGGTCAGATAGCATAACAACGTTTTTTTTGGCTCTTGCTTTTCAAAAGCAGTGTACACAGAGTAACAGAAACGTTATAACTGACAAGGCTCTAAACATCAGGCGTTCACAAGTATGAAGATCAACAGCACAAGTCACGAATGATCAAGTTATACACAATCAGCACCACATTTTGGTGAATAAATCTTTCTGTTATTAAAAAATTTGCTCAGTATAGAGATCGGACCTCCACCAAGGAATTGTACTGGGCAATGTCACATCTAGGTACAAATATAAAGTTGATCATCAAAAAAGAAAATGAAGAAATCTCACAATATTGAGTTTTGGGGACCCCCCCGATTACTGCACACCATATATAAGCATTAAAAACACTGTGACCTTGATCTTATTATTTACAATAATCATATTATTAATGCACTAACTAGATAAATCTGAATGTAAAAACAAGTATATTATTCACTGCATTTATTGGTGAAAGACGGTCAAACCGATCCAGCTACAGCTTGATATCGATTAACACATAACATGTCATCACACACACGTTCTTGTGTTTCACCAGTGTTGAAACAGTCGCACACTTTGGGTTTCTTCATGCATTACCTCACATAGTGTGCAGCACTGTGGGAGAAGTCAAACAACTCCCTGATGAACAGTGTTGGCTTTTATTTCCGTTCGCAAGGTTCAACACAAGCAACCACTAAAACCCAAACAATGAATATTAAACTGTCATAGTCTGTTATAGTCAATACAAAAAGGTCTCTATTGAGTCTCTGTGTTGACTCAAGTAAGACACATTAAGCCTTTACTAGAATATTAAGTCAAACTTGGTAACATAAGGGGGTGTACAGCTATAAACAAGTTCAACTCAAGACTTTTCAAGAGCTTCTTAATACTAGAAGTTAAATTTGAGACCAACTCTGTTAGACTCCACTGTATCCTTCTTGTTCTGTGAGCAGAGTGGAGAACTTTTCGCTCTGACCTTTGGCAGAGACATGCCTTAATAAAAAGATCTAATTTAATCTGAATTTAAAACAATTTAATCCTTTTAAGTGCTTTTATTTTCTCAAATTGAATTGAAGACATTCGACCAGACATTTTAACATTTGTTAGGACCGATGACCCCTGGATAATGAGGGTTGATCTCATTTCACTTGGCATGCAATCCTGGTTTACAAACCAAACGGCAACTCTGTCACCACTGCGTTAAAGTGGGTTTACCAATGTTTTTTATATAACATTTACACAAATGTTCCCCTTTCTCCACCAACCTCATCTAAATAGTCCCAAACTAAAATATATATCGATCTCATTTGTCTCTCAACCACAGAGTAACCAATGTCTGCGAGTGTGTTTTCTGCCTGGTTTGTCTTCAGCATCACACTTGATGGGGAGACATTTGAGTGGGTTGACCCTGGAGCAGCGCACCGTTAGTTTTACTACTGGACACACAGAGCTGTCAGAGAGGAGAGAGATGCACACACTCTGTCTCACACGCGCGTCCACACACACACACACACACACACACACACCCACACCCACACACACACACCCACAGACATCTACTGATGAAACTGAACCTGAAGAGCTTTCAGTGTTTGACTGCAGCTCACGTTCCATCGAAAATAAATCCTGCGCATCTCAGATCTCAGATGACGGACAGACAATGGATTACTCCGGGTTTTGCAGACCTCCGAGCCTTTTCTCTCTCGGTATGATCAACTTCAGAATGTCAATGTGAAACTTTAAAACGTCGCGTGGGTTTCAGATTGTGGACAGATGATGAAAAGCACCCAGTGATCGGGTAGAAAGGCTCAGATCCGTGTTTAGCAAGCGGTGTGAAGTGATGAGCACGTCGGACATGATAGGTTTTTAACCTCGTCTCTTACCGGTGCCGCCGCGTCCGCTTAGCCCGCGCGCATCGCAGTCTCCCGCCTCACGATGTGTGCTCCGCTGTTCCTCCTGTGCCATCACACGCACGCGCCTCCTTTTTATCAGGCTCCATTTGTCCAGTTCGCGCTCGTTCCCCCTCCAGACCCCGCGAGCGCGTCGATTGGCTTCGACTGAGGCGACGCAAATTCTTCCGTCCGCCAATGGCTGCCCCCCCACCCTTCTCTCTCTCTATCTGTCTCTCTCTCGCTCCCACCACCACTTGCCCCACCCGTACCGTCTGCTTCTGCTTCACAACTGTCTGCCCAGCATCCCCTCGTGTGTTCAATCCAGCCGTCTCTTTAAAAATGACTTATATGTAACGTACTGACCTACTAGATGTGTGTCTCCATCTTCTGAGGCATGGCGCTCCTTTTAGCTTCCATGGTAAACGGATGCATCTACAGAGCAGTTTTATCCAGAGCACTTTACAAATTGCATCATACTCTCACTGATGAAAGGTGCTGGCCTGCACAATGGGTTCTGTGTTTTGCCCAAGGACACTTCAACATGTGGACATAAAGAGCTACATTCAAACTATGTATAATGTCATTTTCATTGCACCTTTAAAAACTTTTTTAGCAAACTCAGGAATAATCACAAAGATGCACTTACACACTTATAAACCGTTGAGAAATGTGCAGTAAATACAAATAGAAACATTAAAAAGAAAAAGACAAGTGATTTAAAATAAGTCACTTAAATATATAATGTCACATTACATTACATTTTACATTTTGTTAAGCTGACACTTTTATCCAAAGCGACTTACAATGTGTAGATTTGTGATGGAGACTGAATTGTATTGAACAGTGGATGCATTGTCCTACTAGTGTGAGGTGTCTATAATTTACATGGTGTCACTGTGTGTTAACTGATGCTGCACTGCAGTGTAATGTGCTGCGTGTTAGCATCCTTTGGTTCTTTTTCACCTTGTGATGAGTTCAATGTGTGTTGCACTGAGCCCTGTCACTCTAAACTGTGTATAGCTGTGTGTTGTCCAAGGCCAGACTCAGGATTGTCTTGGAATAATTGTGATGCTTTAGCTGTTGCCAGGCAACAGCTGTCCTGGAACAGAGTTGAATGGGTGTCCCTGGAGTCTTTCTGATCTCCATCGTCATCTTCACCTTCATCTTCTTTTACTCTCACTCACACATTTTTATGTTGAGTGTGCTGAAAGTAGTGTGACTTAATCACTTTCTATGCATTCCTCTCTCTATGCAAATACAGCCCATCAAAGTGTCAAATTATATGTTGTGTGATATAGTAAAACTCATATTCAGGTGACATCAGTGTTCCCTATGTGAGCCAGAGTGCAGTGAGTGTTTGTGTCAACATCAGAAGTACATACATGTAAATAACAGTCAGGGTTTATCAATCCCCATCTTTCCACTTTGAAACGTGTAGTAAACAGATGGCTTGTCTTGATCCACAGCCACCTCTCCGTTTTGGACGGACTTCATCTCACACATACGGGCCCAGGAGTGGAAACTTGGCGTGGAAATCCCCTGCAGAGAACCTCAGTGGGCAAATGTGTCAATCCTTCCTCTGGCACGTAACCATATTAGTTGTACTTGGCCCCTTTCAACTCGCTGACGCCCTGGCATCAGAATAACGTCTGCCGACAACCACCAGGGAGATGAGTCCATCTGCAACAAGCCATGTCTGGACTATGTGTTGTCATTTTGAATATTTCTGTTTGAATCAGAGCTACATCTCTGGATATATATATAGGCTTATTAGCCAAAAATAATTCAGTCAGTGATTTTTGCATTATTCTGCTGACAAACAAACCAAGGAACCAACAAGTGAATGACACTCAGTAGATCACATATGACCACCACCAAATTCCGGCTGCATTAAATTGCACACGCTCATAAATATCAGTTCTCGCAATGATTTTTTAGTTTAAATCAAGATCCATGGATCATTCCCTGGGAAATAGTTGATATTGTCATACCAAACTTTGCAAAGTTTAACTAAAGGAACGATTTGATCTATGACTGGATCTGCTCAAAATTGACTAAGGCCTGCTGATGAAAAAACAAACCAATAACTAAAAATAAAAAACCTTGACTAAACTCCCTCCACTCACAAATTGGTGTGGCAGCTTCAGTGCATTCCTGACACACGTGAATAAAGAATCAAATTAAACCACTCAGGTTTGCTGCCGCTGCAAGCTTTATTTCTATACCTGTCTATTTAAGCCTGACTAGATAATTTAGACTTTTTAATACATTTTTTGTTTTGCAGCTGTCTGGCAACGGGCAAGGTAGTAGATTGGAAATTGTTATGTTCATGCAAAGAGCAAAACAAACAGGGAAATGTCTTTCAGTGACAATTATCAGCTACAAGGCAAACACATTGAGCTGTTTTACATGCTGCTTGTTGAATATTGCAAAATATCTAAATTATTTAGCAGCTGTTCACACCTGAACTCTTTGTCAGTCAGACCACAGATTCACCAACCAAGTCAGACCAGACAGAACCAAAACCCAGTTGCCCACACACAGCCTCTTTCTTCTCCAGTCTGAGTCTCATGGGAGGCAGTTACTGAGGTTGGTCCCGGGTTGGCTCCTGCTCTGTATATATATAATGTGCAGACGTCTATTTGTAAGCATCCTCCTCATTCATCAGCAGAGGACGGAGATGAGCTTTACAGAGGTCAAACCAAGTTGTGTGTCTACTTCACTGACCACTGGAAGTTTTGCTTTTCATACCTGCATTCATTTCTTGGTCACATGGTCAGCAGTTACACAGACAGAGCCCATTCATTTGTTTTACTGTACAGAGAGTTTAATCAATGTTAGAAAAACAAAATGCAGTCGGGAGCTAATATAATTACCTTTGAGAGCTTTTCACCACTTGTTAGTGTTTTAAAAGTGTTGTTACGAGAGGCACGCGAGAAAGAACAAACTTACATTTGAACATGTCAGTTGTGAGAAGGACAGTATTATAGCTTTCCTTGTAGAGAATTTGCATATTGAGACGATCAGCATTTTACAGGAAACTGAACAGACCTTATATCGTTGATAGTCTCCAGAGTGGGACTAACTACACAAAAAATCTGAACCTCCTGAATAATGGTAACTGACGACAGTGGAACAGAGGATGTTATATCGATTTACACTTACAGATTTCAATGGCCCCTGAAGATGAAACACAAAACAACAAGCGTCAAATCTCAAAACAGTGACTTCTGCTATCAACAATTTGTACAGGCACTTAGGACTGAGATGCAGGTTAAGCCCTCTCCATTAGGATGAAAAACATACTCTTGGCCTAAAAACATATACTTGTACAATATTTACCATTCAACATGGAAAAATATCATTTATAAACTGAAAACATCATCTGTTGTCATTTATGAATTTCTTTGTAACCTGCAGGTATATCACATGAACATGCGTTCAACACACTCACTGAACATTCAATTTAGGATGCGAACATATCGATGTTTCCTCAAAGGCCTCTGTTGACTTTTTGATTATCATCTTACTGCACCTACAGTTCAGCGGGGAACATGCTCTATTTTTGCAGTCTAAATGATCTTTGGTGAGAATGTAAACAATTGCACCAAAACAAAATGTAAGGCCAAATAAGGCAAAAACATGCATTTCCAAAATACAAATATATATTTTTACCTGATTACGAGTCCTACAACTAGTTGTCAGATAGCATTGGTAGATAACTTGCCGTGCCTTTACACTTAAATAGCGCTTATGATACGCAAACCATAGTTAGGTACAGCCATCTCCCCCTTGAACAGTGAGGACAGATAATGCAGCTGGGTGGTGTGCTTTAAAATAGGGTTATTTTTTAGTGTGAGGATCCCTTTATGATATTGATTTACTGAAGCATAATAAAAAAGCAGGTAACTGCAATGAATAGGGGAGTTTGCAGGTTGAAACAAAGGCAAGGCAAGCTAAAATACACAGGTTAAGGTGGACAGAGGTGGTGTTAAAGCATAGGCAGGGTATAGGCATCGGTCTGTCCCTGGTTCCAGACATAAGGCACATTAACCGGGTCCATAACGTTGTATATTCCCCAATATAAAAGTCAGCCTGATAACATGCCCGGTAAATTTGACATTTTGCAGCCAGATCATTATATCCAGGACACATATTATCCTTAGTGTGCAGCTAATCCATTCAGTTATCCACCTACCCACCACTTTATCTATCCATCCATCCATCCTTCCTTCTTTCTCTCTTTTCACTGTCCAACAGCACTCTACCACTGCTCCCAGCTGAAGTCATCGCCGCCTCCGAACACGACAAAAAAGCCAAGAATGGTGAGGAAGATGACAGCATTTCCTGTCATCACCAGACCGCAGGCACCCCACTGGATCTGTGTGAGAGAAAAATCCAAAATATGTCAGAAGTCATTCATTTACTTTCACTACACTATTGCCAGAATGTTGGCATACAGGTTTAACATTTTTATTAAGATAGAATGTAGGACAAATTAATAATAGCTGTTGTGGTGCAGACGGCAAAAACATGGGTAGAGAGAACTCACTGTGCTAGTGCGGGCTAAGATAATAGGGAGCCCGAAAGAGGAGACGACGATGCCAGTTGTTAAGAAGTAGGCCAGTTCTCTGCACGCATTGCTGGAGGAGTCACCGTCGTCACTGAGGCGTCTGGATATGAAGGTCGGGATGGGGCTCAGCACGTAGAAAATCAGTACGAAAAGCGGCCAATATACCCTGACAAAACAGGTGTGGAACAGTTAAAGGGGCGGTTTGCATTTGATGACAGACAATGAGTTTGCCGCTTGTCAAATAATAAAAAAAGAAATTGCTAAATTAACATGTAAATAGGCACTCTACAGATTTTGCACGTGAAACACTGTTTATCTATCGTATAAGGTACTATTAAGCTTGGGGAAAAACACATCATGTCATTGTGACTTTGAAGGAAGGAGATTTACAAAGTCTGAAATATATCATCCTGGTAAAAGAGTCATCTCAGCTTGAGCTATTTTTTTTAAGCCTACGATACCAACCAGGAGCGTGGGCTGAGGGGCTGTAATGAGGCTATTAAACTGGATTATGAACATTGTAGGATTGGCATATTTCTGGTCAATATTTAAAATCTCTACCTAAAAGTCCTTAAAATAAATACTTGGAGTCTTGGACTGGGATATTTTTGATAACTGCTTTTGTCACTTTCAAATACACAGTCACCTGACAAGCAGAACTGTCTGTACTATCCCCTTAAACATAGTAATAGATGTTAAATGTCTCTACTGTCCTTTTGAGACATAAAAATAAATGCTAGATATCTGTGTAAACGACAAAATGAAAATATGTTAAATAGCTTGGCTATCACTGTGAGACAGAATACTACAATTATGCAATATCTGTACCCCTAAGACACAATAGTACCTAAAAAATGGTTCCATCCCATTAAGACACAATAAAAGCATGTTTAATATATGTTATATTCCTTTAGGCCACAATAATACATGATATCTGTAATATCCATAATTTTAAATATCAGAAGTGTATCTTAAAGACCAAATAATACATGTTTAATAAGTGTTCTATCCCATTAAGACACAACAAAACATGTCAAACAACGGCACTATATCTTAGAGTAATAAAACATGTTTAATGTTTAAATCTAGCTTATATAATAATAATAATAACAATAATGAAAAGTTTGGTTATTCAGAGGAACATACCCGTACTGTTCCAGTGCACAGCCCAGGAGGAGAAACGTGAGACCAATAGCACCACTAAAGGACAAACCAACCAGTGCTGAGAGAAGACAAGCATTAGTTACCACACATCAACACAGACGCTTCCTGTCCAAACTTGTAAATACAATGCAGGTTATTGACACTTGTTGTGAAGTGACCGTGACTCAGGGGAGTTCACTGACTGTGAAAACCACCGACATACTGGTGGGTAACCAAGTGGGTATGAGAAATCTTATAGCGGGTCGTGAAGTCCCCGGGGGCAGAGTTTTTGCTGTCGACGTGATTCAGCGCAGCTTTCTAAACAATTCAAAGCACTTGAACAAAGTTGTTGAAGCACCAACGCACAAAAACAACGTCTGCCAAACAAACGTAACGCTTCACTGTTCAACTGATTCACTGACGCAGTAAGTAAAATACCTTTGATGCCGGCCATGGCGATGAATCTTTGACGAGATTTTAGTTTCTGTTGCTTCGTTGTTTATGTGCTCAGTCCCTTCTTCCTGATGAACCCACTTCCTGCTTCCTCCTTCGGGCTCTGTTGTCATGTGACCGCCTTAAAGCGACAGTACACAGCTCAGCAGCAGGCCGGATCCAAGTGAATGGTTAATACATTTTATTATTCTTTATTTATTTATACTTGTTATTCATAATTCCCCATTATTCAGTGTGGGTGCAGCAGGTGGATGTTCTGTTTCTGGGACTCTCTTGCAGTGACTAGCATGAATCCATGTGTCCTCTCAGTGACCTTCACTGCCGTGTGGGTTGTTAATAAATGTTAATCTGGTTCGGTCCTGTCCAGTGTCTGTGTCGCCAACTTTTCCACCTTAGGTCTTTCACTACCACCCAGTCGCCTGGCTTCAGGTCATGAAGTGGTCCAGTTGCCGGGTTAGGGAGTGCGTCTTTAACCTGTTTGTTGATGGCAGATAAAGCAGAAGAGAGATTTGTACAATAACATAGCATTTCATCTTCACAGAGAGTTGTTGAGGGCAATGGTCTTTTAACAGGTCCAATGCCCATGTTCGCTGGGCGTCAGAACAGAATCTCAAATGGGCTCAATCCATATTTTGGTCTGGCTCTCATTCTCATCTGCATGAGAGCAAGTGGGAGAGCATTAGTCTACGACAATCCAGTTTCCTCACAGCATTTAGCCAATTTGTTTTTTAATGTCCCTTTTTCTCTCTCCACCGCTCCACCACTAGATGGGTGATAGGCACAATGCTGTCATAAATCAATGCCCAAATATTTACTATTTACATACAGAAACCTGTTTGGGGAGGAGGATAGCATCAAGCATCTGAGACAGTAGTGCATGAAGTGCAATTGGTTTGCCTGCTGATGTAAGAAATTCTCTGTGATTCCAAATCGTGCCAAAATCATGTACTACACCATATGCATATCTACTGTCAGTGTAGATGTTAACCCTTTTCCCCTTAGCCAATTTGCATGCTTCAATGAGAGCAGTGAGCTCTGCTGCCTGTGCAGACAGGGGAGCAGGGAGTGGTCATGCAATCAATGTATCATGTGCTGTAACCACAGAGAAACCAACTTGATTTGCTCCTGTGTCTGAATTGCGAGACGCTGATCCATCCACAAACAGTTCAAAGTCTGGATTCTGCAGTGGTGTTTCCTGTAAATCTAGTATGGAGGATCAAACTTTGGTTATTGTTACTACACATTTATGTTATTCACCATCTCCTTCTGTTGGAAGAAGAGTAGCTGGGTTAAGAACATTACATCTTTTCACAGTGATATTAGAAATTTTCAACAGAATAGCATGATAACGAAGCCAGTGTGCAGCAGTCAAATGAGATATCTTTTGTTCCAACAAAATCATAGACATAGCATGTGGTACCAACAGGGTGAACAGGGGAGTATCCTACTAAATCACTGGATGCCATTACAGCCTTCTCTGCCGCTGCTACAGCTCTGAGACAAGTAGGCAGGCCTGCAGCAGCTGGATCTACTCCCCCTTCTTGACAACTGCTTGTGTGAAAGGTCGGTCAGGGTCGGGTAGTCATAAAGTTGGGTGGTCGTTTGTAGGGTCATTTTCAAGTCAGTGAAAGCTTTCTCTGTGCAATCAGTCCATGTAACTTTGCTATATGCTTGTAAGCCCGTGTGCGATTGCGCTGAGGAACTCCTCGAGGACAGCATAGTTATGGATAAATGACCTGCAATGAGAATCGATCACAGGCATGACATCACTTATTTCTTTCTAACAGTTTAGGAATCTTTGAATAACTGTTACTCTATTAGGGGAGAGGGATTTGCCATCTGCTGTGATCACGTGCCCTATAAATTTAACTTGTTCTTTTACAAAACTTCACTTTTACAAACTTATACTTTAACAAACTTATACTTTAACAAACTTATACTTTAACAAACTGCAGTTTTTCAGGCTTGCCTTATGATCTTATCATTAGATGTTTTAGTAGAGCTACAGAATAATTTTCCCAGTATTCTTCAGTTGGATCACAAATCATTATATTATCAACATATCGTAAATGTGCTCTTCCTGCTGTTATCTCTAAATAAACTAGCTCCAGTGTTAATTTTGCCAGCTATTTTTGATTTAGTCTTAGTCTTAGTCTTTTGACGAAAATGCATTTTAGTTTTAGTCACATTTAGTCATTTTTATCCTTCTTAGTTTTAGTCAACGAAAACGAATTACATTTTAGTCTAGTTTTAGTCACATTTAGTAGCCACATTTAACTCCTTTCTTCCCTTCTCAGGCCCAGGGACCCTGTGTTGTGTCTAAAACTGCAAAATAGTCTAGCTTGCAGTACTTAGGTTGTCCATTAGATATCCCTCCTAGCATAGGGCTATAGCAGGGGTCGGCAACCTTTACTTTCAAAAGAGTAATTTTTCCCCCTCTTCCCCCAAATAAAATTTGTCTGGAGCCGCAAAACATATTTGATAACAAAGCTAATAAAGTTTAATATAAAGTTATACTGTACTAAACTATAGATTGTTGCATTTACGAAATTATAGAACGACAATAAAGAAAACTCTTGACATTTTATTCCTATTTGTACCTGTTACAACAAAGGAAAACACCGAACGCTTATGAAGAGAAGAAAATGGACAGGCAAGTGTAGGCCTACTTTGAAATAAATTAAACACAGAACTTTGTAGGGCTATTTGAGTCCTCCCTGTATTTGTGGGAAATGTATGAAATAAGAAGTAGCCTATTTTAGAATAAATCAAAACATATAGCTGCAGCCTAATAGCTTAATAATATATATTTGGTTTTAAATGTGAAAACAAAACGCGAGAGCAGGTCAGACTGGAGGCGAACACAGATACTGAAGCTCTTTAGAAACCAACTCCAGCTTCTGCTCTGATCAAGAAGCTGCTGCGCTGATCTCTGAGCAGCTGAGACCAGAGAAACTCTGTGTTTTTACTGTTACCACTGTTAAGAAGCAGCCGGTGAGACAGTGACGGGCTCCTCCACGTGAACGAGCTCTGGTCTCACTGTGTCTCTGAGCCATAGCTCTGAGCGAGTGAGCGGGGCGGGGGGCGGAGCCTCGGGACCGGTGTGTTATCTGGCGCACACACAGACACACACACTCACTCGCCCTCTCCTGATACTTCATGACGGCCTGATACGATGATGTTTAAAAAAATTTATTATGACTTAGTCAACCACCAACATTTTCGTCTCGTCTCGTTTCGTCAAAGGAACTTAAAATAGATTTAGTCATAGTTTTTATTTTCAAAGATCTGTTTTCGTTACGTCTTCGTCTCGTCTTCGTCATGGAAAAAAGATCGTTAACGAATATTTTTCGTCATAGTTTTCGTCAACGAAATTAACACTGATGAGCTCAAGCTGTGTTTTAGTGCCTGGGTGTAAATGGTCAGTGATTCACAATAGCCTTGACGAAGGCATGTGAATGTTTAACTTTCTCTGTTGAACTCAGAACGCAGCGCACTCGCAAACATTCAGATGCTCATTTGGGGCTGCGGATATCCATGTTTCATACAGTTCATAGATTGGTTCAATCAGAAAGAGTGTGATTTTTCTCTGTATCTTTGCTTGCATTCATTCAGTATAAGATAACAGAAAAGACAGAATTTCAGGGTCATTGTGAAATTTGACAACACAAATATGAACTGATTATAAACAACAACATTCTATAGGCACTGATATTATTGTTTGAAAATACTAAAGATAGATATTAATTCAAAGAATAGAGAGCTGTCGATAGTTATTTCTTACATTTCAAATTTGCTCGTTCACACTCTTGCTCACTGGAGACATTTTCTAACAAAATAGCTAGCTAGCTAGCTTAGTGTTAACATAGCTCATTACAATATTCCCTTTCATTTGCCTCAAGTAAACTTAAATTGAAGCAGGTAACAATCATTAACAACTACAGAGAGCCACATTCTGTAACTACCTGTACTTACAATTTCACTCCGTGCATCATTTACTATGAGCTAAACTCCTTGGCTGTAATCCTGCTGTCTTGATGAGAGAGTGAGAAAGCCAGATGCAGACTCCCCAAGGTCCTAGTGCCTGGTCTTTTTATTGTTAAGTATGATGAGAGGCTATTGGATTGTAATTTGAAGGGGGAGAAAACATACAAACCAGAAACGCACTTACATATGTAGCATGTTAGAGTTATAAATAACTTGTCCATGTGTGAAACAATAGTTTAATTAAAAAATCTAAAATTACAAAAAAAATCAAAAAAAATTACAATAATTATTTTGGGGGCCTGAAGAACATTTTAGGGGGGCTTCAGCTTCAGCCCCCCTAAAAACAGGCCTAACAACGCCCCTGCTATCTATTATAGTATAATATATTCTATTTGTATTTTTAAATTGTTTTTATATTTCATTGCATTAGTAGAAAGTATTACATGTTCACTTATTATAAATTTTCTGGTGTCTATTTCTGACTGTCCCCTTTGCTGCTTTATCAAGGCAGAGGGTGTCGCTCCTTGTACAGGTTGTTGAGCCCTATGAGGCAAAATGTGATTTGTGAATACTGACTATGCAAATAAAAGAAAGTATTGATTTGATTCTGGGTCTCCATCAACTAAGATGCTAAATGGGAAAGACAGTTTAGAAAACTGATGGAATTATTACTCTGATTCATCACTCGCATGTATATACAACAAGAAACAGTACAAATTATTCTCAAAATGTTTATTTACAATTGGGACTCAGTAGGAGATTTATCTATGAACAGAACTCTCCAGAGCTCACAAACCCCTATCGTGCACACCAGAACAGATCATTTATAAAGTGGGTAAAAGTTTTATATAAAGAGTTAAAGCCTGAAAATAAATTTATTTTCTGGATTTCAACTTGAGAAATTTGTAAAGTTAGAGTTTAAATGTGTTATATCATCTTAAATAAACCTCTATTTAGTTCTCAAGTAAACAAGTGAAGAGGACAACATGATCAGATTAACTCAACTTGGAGCTGCACTATCAGAAAATGTATGAATATGAGTCTGTTATCAGGATTTGTTATGTTTCCTTCTCTTCCTTCATAATTACTGGATGCAGCAGTTTTTCAGAAGCACATATTACGGCGATAAGACATAATAAACCAAAATCACACTCTGTGTAATATCATGTCATATCCTTTATTTAGAATAGAAAAAAATGTTGTGGCTCCTCAAACACGAGCAGTCCAGCAGCCGGAAGTCTGTCACAGTGTAAAGGTGATCACTCAACCGTGTCAGATGATGATAATTAGAAATAAGGATTGTTGTAGTTTTGATGGTGTAACTGTCTTTATATTCCTCACTGTGCAGGGCAGAAGGTGTGGACAGTTTCCAGTGATGAGAAACCACCACCAGTTTAAAGTCGCCGAGTCCTCCCAGCAGCGTGGATTGAGGAGATGCCCTCGGTCATCCATCAGTGAGGTTTGTAATCATGCAGCATGTGTGTCTGTGTGGGGGGTGGAGCCTGCTCACTTCCTTGCCTTCACCGTGTCCTTCAACAAAAGGGAGAGCCTTGGTGCCCTCCTCCCTTTCTCTGCGACGAACTTCAGCTGTTTATAGTACGAGTCCATCACCTCCCTTGACGTGACCACCTCCAGGTCCTGCTGGATGAGCTGGAGGAGCTCACAGAGGCTCTCAAGAGAAGGCCCGTCTCCATTTTGCAGCAGCCTCCTGATGCAGCAGTGCATGGCTTTGTCCCCCAGAACCTTGGAGAGGAACAGCTCCCCAATAAACCGGATGGTATGTATGGAGCGACAGGAGGGTTTGGCGTTGTTTTTCTCTTCCCTCAGTCGATCAATAACCCTCACGTCCCTGACTGGCTCTAGGCAGGATCCCCCCTTCCGTGAAATGTCCTCCCTTTCAAAGTTCCTCTTAAACTCTGCCTGGCAGTGTTTGACCAGCAGGGACCTGAAGGAGACGCTGGCCGACCAGTCGGACAAGGATTGGAATTCCACCTGAACAGAAAAAAACCATAAGGAAATATTAACACAAATGCAACTCACATACTTAGGAAAACATTGTGATTATTTATGTGTAAAGAATCACTTTATACAGCAAACACCAAATGCAGTCAACAGTGATCAGTGTGTGCTGATTTTTATCCTCAACTCTAAATTAACTTATTATTTGATTAACCAAAGTGACGATTCATTTTGATTAATTTAGTATTTCAGGTATTCCTCAATTAACTTGTTTATGATCATCACAAATCCTGATTTAAATTTTTCCTTTCTTACTATTTGAAAAAAAAGTACTTTTTGTATCGCTACCCTTCTAATTCACAACATGGGTAAAAAATGACCTGTTTTAATTTCCTATGTTATTTCATGCATGGCATGAATGTTTCTTTGCTATATCTCTGAAATCAATTTATTTCTTTATTTAATATTCCAGATAATCATTAGTTATTTTGTTTTTGATTAACACAAATCATTATTTTCTTTTTCCTTTCTTACCTTATGAACAAATGTAGATTATTATTAAGAGTTTCTTCACAATCCATTACTAGTGAGAAAGAATATTATGTCCAATACAAAATATATGTTTGTTCATAAAGTAACAAAGGAAAAATAAAGATCAATATTTCTGGTAATCAAAAACAGGATATTTAATGAATACCTGGAATATTAAATGATATAATACATTTATCTCAAAGATATGACCCATGGTGTGCATTAAGGGGTTAGCATAGCTTGTTTATCAAAGTGTTAAATGAATGTTACAACCTGCAAAAAAAGATCAACCTCTCAACTAAGTAAGAAACAGGATAAAAGTAGCTTCCAGTCATAGATGCATCACTTACTGTTGAGAGGCGCTGACACAGCTCCGCGAAGACTGCAGCAGAGTCTGGTTTCTGCACGGCCCTCTTGAAGACGAGCTCAACCGTTTCCTGCAGGCTCTCCTCACCGTCCATCTCCTCGTGACTTATGAACGCTTGAAAGTTGTCCGTGACACAGCTGAATGTCTCCTCAGGCCGGACCTGCTCCTTCCTCACAGCTTCCTCCTCTGTCTTCTCTGTCCTCTGGATGGATGGAAAGCCAAAGGCAATGTTCACCTGCGGCTGATGCTCGTAGGAGGCAGCGTGGAGAAAGCCCACGGGCTTGGATGGAACGCGATGCCACTTCTCGCCCCTCCGATCAGGTGGGGTCCATGGCTTCTTGGAGGAGGCAGATGCCTCCAAGGACACAACAGCCTCCCTGTCACGGGGCGTCTGGAACATCTTTGTCTTCTCTCAATCCAAAGAAACAAGTTCAGGTGAAAGAAACGAGTTCAGGTGAAAGACCAGAGTTCAAATAGATCTTAATTGACTTCAAGTCAAATCCAAAGAACAGAGTTCAACCAGCCAAGTAGTCAGACGAGAACTGAGCGAAAAGTGAAAACTGGCGATTTCTTAAGTTACCACAGACTTCGAAGGTACGACAGTCTTCAAAGGTTCCTTTGAAGACTGTCGTCACTTGACCGTTGAGCTGTGGGGGGAGGCGGGGGGGTTGCTATGGGAACCTGCAGTGAAATGCATCAAATGAATTTATCTAAACAACCTATACAGATAGATACACATATACACACATAAATATACACACATACATACATACATACATACATACTCAAACACACTTTTATGAATCTATTCACCTTATGTCGTTGAAGATTAGTGCCGTCACAATGACAACAAGTCTATTGAACTCAAATGCAATCCAGTGTTGGCTGTCTTTATCAATTTAAATACCGAAGAATACATTTGCCAGATCAACAACAGAGAACCATTTAATATCCTTCAGAACTTGCTAAAGGATTGTTTAAAGAATTGCAAATCATCAGGTTGTGTTTTATCAAAAATACTTTTCACCGGAAAAAATCGGAGTATGCACTAGACTAGTGAATCCTTGCAAGGAACAATTACACCTGCCCTCAATAGAGAGTTCAAAACTGGTGTAATACCATCGATGGCTTTCTGTTCAAGTGGATATCGTCAGATCAGGGTGTGATAACCACAGGTTCCATGTTTCAATTAAACCAACATCATGATTACCTCTGAGCCCTTGAGATGTTGTTTGTATAATCTAAATATGAATGTGCATATTGGGCTTCTGTACGTGTGTCTGGTACCAGTTAAACAACCAATCATTTTTGTTTTTGAGAGCAAGTCATGTGAGTGTGAACCAGGAACATCTAAAAGGAAAACATCCTCTGAACATCTGTGAAGGAACTGAGAGGGTGACTACAGAAACAGCACATCTATGTTCATTCCAGAACATGCAACTTAGTGTTAAATTATCTTTCACACAACTTTCTCTAAACCATCTTTTCTCAAAACCTGCATTTCTCCCTTTGTGTTTGAGTGCAGTGTAAATCTTTTGGATGTTCTTTGTGTGACTGAATGGGCCTTGTCCACTAGATCATTGTTGATTGATGTGACAACTGATGAACAAAGCTTCCATTACGTAATACTCATATAGCAGTGAAGCAGCATTACACTTAATGCACGTGTAAATCTGTGGTGGATAAAGATCAGCCGTTCGGATCACTATGACTCCTGATGGGGTGGAAACTATAAAAATATCCAAAAGACAATTTACATCTCTTCCCATCATATTAATTTGGACAACATGAGGATAGCAAAAATGTAATACTTGAATTTTTCAGTGATGCCTCATATTATATTATATTATAATATCACCTCATATTAAGGGAGTCATGCATTTTCAACCACGGTGTTTCCTGAATCTAAGACAGATCTAACATATCATCCACTCATCTTAGGATGTGTGTCAAACATATCACTCTCGATGACTGAATACGTTGCTCCTAAACCAATAAGGAATATATTCTCTTTCCCTAGCACTGTGAGTGTGTGCGTTGGCATATGAACATATACATCTCATTCATATTTAACACATGTTCCTATCAGTAGTTTGTCTTTCTTTTCTAAAAAACAAAAAAAAAGTATTTACTTCTCTGATAAGTGTTTGTGTTGGTGTGATTCATTCACCCTCTTGATGTGTGATGTGTTCCTCACAGCCTCGTTCTGTGTTCAAAGCTGCTGATTCCTCCCTCTCCTCCATCCCCGCCTCGGTTCAATCACCTTGTAAAGTTGCTGTTTCTTCTGCAATTTTTTTTTAGTTTTTCCCAATGTCCCTTCTCTCCACAGAGAAAACAAATGTCCCAATCCTCATTCCACATGCCGTCTCCTCTCCTTCCTTGAAATCCTCTTCTTCTGCATCCGCGATGTACCTGTGAACATTGTCAGTGAGGCTTTATGCAGATCAGTGTCTCTTTTCTTCTTCTTCTTCTTCGCATGAACTGCATGTGTTTTTATTAAGCTCTTCCTGAGTCCCACTTGATGCCTGCACTTTTTAACAGGCTGGCAACATCAGGTCACTTCAACAATTCGCGATACGGGCCGGATCTTGTCCCAGTCCATATTGCCTGCTTGTCTGGTGCGAGGTGAAGAGAGGAGTTGCGGGTCTGGAACGTTATTAGCTGGAAAAGGTTGTTGTTTTGGAGCCTGGGCTCCTGCCTGTGGAACATCTGCTTCTGGTGGAGCTTGGTGTTGTTCTGGTTGTCTTCTTGTCGGCGGGGAAGAGTCGAGGTTGGAAACCTGCATTTTGAGACACTGAGACATTTGTGAGGTGTTATCTGTCCCTGCCAGTGTGTGTTTTCTGTCCCTTTGATGCAATTTTCTTTCTAACCACATTCCTTACATGAAAACTCCCCCCAGCTGGAAACCCACATTCATTCATCCACACTTGTATCAGACTAAGTACTGTGTCACCATAGTTCCTTCGCATGAAGTTCACATAAGGATTTTTTTTTTTACTCTCTCTCTCTCTCTCTCTCTCTCTCTCTCTCTCTCTCTCTCTCTCTCTCTCTCTCTCCTCTCCCCTCTTGTGCACTTGACTCTCTCCTCCACCCCATATTTCTCCCAGCACCCCAACCGGTTAAGGCAAATGGTCGCCCACATTGAGACTGGTTCTAGACGTTTTTTTTTCCTGATAAAAGAGTGGGATTTATTTTCTCTCCAAACTCGCCAAACTTGCTTGATTTCTAAAGACTCAACAGTACTATATAAATTGCTTCGAGATAATATGTGTTGTGATTCTGTTCTATACAAATTATATTGAATTGAATAGTAGTCGAATATTCATTTTATTGTAAAAGTCAGTGACATTCAGTGTTCTCAATTAGAATGTTGCTACACTTTTCCTTTGCTGCTAAATATCATCAAAGTCCAGGTAAATAAGTGCATTAGAGTCTTAGACTCTAATGAATCTTAGAGTGTGTGAGAAAAGAGCGGATCCAAGACAAAACCCTAAAAACGCTACTAAATAGAGACAACGGTCTCTTTGTTTGAATGTCAATGGAATTTCAACACTTCTTCCTGAATTCAAAGAATGGACGACATGGATAAGGACGACATGGCTCACATGCTTTCCCAAAATCAAGGGTGCAGTCCCAAAAAAATTGTTGAAGGCCCTCCACGAGCCATGCTGGACTTCAAGAAGGAGAGCAAGGAGCTGGCTAAAGAAACTCTCAATCAGATAGCGCAGAAGGAAATTATGTGCAGGAGAGAAAGGCAGAGGAAGTAGTCTTTCAAGACAACTCTGTTGGAGTCCAAAAAAGTTGTGCAAGCCGGGTCTGCACGTATCATTCAGACAGGTTTGGAGTCTTCGACTTGAAACAGACACTGAAAGTGACGGAGAGGGAAGTGTTCACCTTGAAGGATAGTCTCTAAATCCAACAGGATGAGACCAAAAAAGAGTCAGCCTGCAGAAGAAAGGACTTCTTCAACTTCCTGGAGCTACTAGGTGGAACAAGGGGAAGTCACCGTCATGTCGGCATCGGTTCCACAGAGGCCAACATGTAGGATGGATGTCCTGAGGCCACTTGACTTCTGCTGAAAACAGAGAAAGCACCACCATGAAGATACAGAGGAGGAGCAACACACTAAGATCCCTAATCCTTTGTATAACAAAAAAAGAAAACTAGACCTTTAATAGTACTAAGATATATATTAACATTTGATTTATACAAGTCCATAATTTATGCAGTAATCAATCATGTTCCTATTGTACAGTTTTTAAGTACAGTAATGTTCAGCTGGATGACTGTGTAACAACCAAACCCTAATCCCTTCTCAGAAGAGAGTCAGACCTGAGAGAGCTGCTGAACAAGTTTGTCTTGGATCTGTAGCGGCCGTTGGGACCGTCTGAAGCAGCTGGAAAAGAGAGATTGGCCTAAAAGAAAATGAAGAAACAAAAAAGATAATGCAACTGTGTTTTTGTCTCTGCATTTTTTATAATATTAAACTTAAATCCAATTATTGACACAAAAGCTAAAAGCAATGCATTGTCATTTGTTTTTAACCTGCAGAAAGTTTTCCTCCAGCACTGGTCTGAGATCAGGCTTGATCCCCACGACCTCTCTCAGCATTTGATCAAAGCTCTTGTTGAAATCTTTGAACTCCTTCAGTTTAATGTCCATTTCTTCCAAAGTCTCATTTTTGGTATTTTCCGCTGAGCGGATCTGTTTTGTCAGTTTGGAGCACTGGCAAACACAAAGACAATACAAAATGAAATAATAATTTAAAATAATTTATATGGAAGTGCAAATGTACACAATTTATATTTGTTGAAGCCAAACTAGAAAAGAACGCACTGAAGAAAAGATTGTTTATACATTTGAGAATATCTCTTCAATTGGTAACACATAAAAGTCTTTTCAGATTATAAATGTTCAATTTTGTTAATGAAACTTGAAAACTTCAGTATTGTATTTCATAATTTGTGTTCAAATATTTTCAAGTTATCAATATTATAATATAAAAAGTGTGGTTCTGTTGGACATCAAACCTTTTTTGTTGCTCTGTTAATTTTCTCCTTCTGGGAAGTGACTTCTTTCGTCTGTTTGTTGATGATTGATCGTTGGTCCCTCATCACATTGCTCACATCCTCCTCCTCTTGCAGCAGACTATCAAAGGCATTGTTCTTGTCCTGGAAACAGAGAGTGGTAAACAAAAACACACACAACAATGCACGCTGAATGACAAAAAATATAGAGAACAACTATCCAACGAGTGGGGAGGACAAGGACTAAAATAAGTACTAGGGAAAAAAAAAAATTCCTAATGGTAACTGGTTAAGTTGCCAGAAAAGATCATATAGTGATTCTCTTGAGGAAACAATTTGGGCTTTAGCTAGAAATAACTAATTTAGTTGTACGGAACACGCTGGGTACAGCTTGTGATGCCACAATGACTTCCTGTTTATATAGTTGGACTGGGTTTTTGCAAGAATCTGGCGAATTGATGTGTAGATTACGATATCAAAACAATGTTGAACCACGATGATATACACATAACTAATAGTTTCTAAAAAATAAAAAAAGGAAGGGCTTTCCACACACATATAAAAATGAATTTACAAATAGCTGGTCCAATCTGATCTAAAACGAATACGACCTCTTAGAGATAGAGATAAACATAATTACTATGGATTTACATGATACTAAATTGTTGAAAATTGTTGAAAATGTGAGCCAATAGATATTTTCTGCGAGACTTGTGATGGGACATGTTATTATTCAGGTGGAGTTATTCAGTGGTAATTGTCTAATTGTTACATCTTTCTACGTCATCTGCTCAACACCGGGTATAAACGGGACTAACCTCAAGGCCCTGTTGCAGCTCCTTGATGTGTCTCTTCTTGACATTTAATGCATCCTCAGCCGCCCCTAACTCTTCCACTAACTTCAGTTTTTCCTGGTATTCTGGACCTGAAACAAACAAAAAAATTTGAATTACTTTGTTAGCGATGACTTGGTTCAGAATACTCTTGTCTAACACTTCAAACGTACCTGATTCACTTTTTATTTTGAGGAATTTGTCATATGCTGATATACTGTTGATGAACAAATTGTTGTTGTTCTCCAGAGCTCTGTTCTCCTGCTTGATCTTGCGCATTTCAGCTTCCAGAGCATCTCCCTTTCGTTTGAGCTCCTCCTTCTCTTGTGAAGCCTGGTGAAAAGCACACACCTGGAGTCATTCAGAGAGCCGGTGTGCACAATGTGATTATGGTCTGCTTCAGAAGACTTGGCAATGCGACACAATATTGTGTGTGTGTGTGTGTGTGTGTGTGTGTGTTGTTTAAAGACCTCTGACCTTTATGATACAGTAAACCAGCCACTTCTCCACGTCTTCCTCAGGAGCTGCCATCAAAAGTGTTTTGGTTTCAAAATGATCGGTCAGCTTTTCGATCTTGGACAGCTTCTCATTGAGTTCAGTACTGAAACAGACACAGAAACTCTTTGTACAGGTGTTGAACTAACAGTACGTTACTGAAGTGGAACAGCAAATGATGTACAACTATCAGAATGGGTCCAAAAGTCCAAAACCACTTCACATCCACTTGGATTGGGCAGTGGTCTCAGACTATTGGACTGTTAGTATGAGATTTGAGATAATTTGCAGTTGCTCCCACCTCAGTCTCTGTCTCTCCTTCTCACTGGTCTTGAGCATCTGGCCGAGCATCTCTCTGTAGACCTTGATCTCAGCCTCCCTCTCCTTTAAGGCTTTCTGCAGCCCCAGCTTCCTCCTCTCCAACGACAGCACAGTGTCCGTCTTGTTGTACATCAGATCTCTAATGCGCTTTACCTCTACCTTCAAGATGTTAAGCTCCACCTTGTCTTCCTGTATAGGAACACATGTGGTCAACGTAGTATCATTATTAATCAGTTGGTGTAAAAAAATGCAAAATTCTAAAGTTTCATATCTAGAACTGAAAATAACAGTATATTGATCAATTTATGAACTGACAGAAAACAATTGTCTATTCATTAATCTATTAATATAACAATTTTACATAATAACATCCATTCATTGCATGTTTTAAGTAAACATGTTAAATATCATTTTAGAATGTCACTTGAGCTCTGCCAGAGTGTAACTGACATTTTACACAACTTTGCAACAGATTGATCAATAAAGAAGAAAGGCCTTTGTATTTTCATTTCAGTTTATAATGATATGTAAATGACAAACTTTCAAAAATAATTTTCCTATTAAATTTCTGTCAATCAAATAAATAAATTTCGCCAAAATGGGTGAATGAGCTAAAGTCAGATTTGACCTTGGATCAAAAGAAACACCTATGTGTGATCTCCTTAACACAATATGAAAAAAGGACGCCCTGAAGTAGTGACTAAAGATCAGCAACTCAGGTGACATCAGCGCGTTACCTGTTTCCTGAGCCGGAAAGTCTTCAGCTCCTTCTCACTGGTAATACAGCGAATGTTGAGCTCCACTATCTTCTCAGTCACATCTTTCTTTTGAGCTTCGGACTTTTCCATTTCTTTCTTCAATGTGCGAATATCGTCCTGTCAGAGAGAGAGAGAGAGCAGAGAAAGATGTGTGTGAGATTTAAAGGCTTCCTTTAGTAGAACAGGGAGAGAAGGAGCGGTGAGACTGACCTCAGACTCCTTCAGCACGTTGGTTAGCGTGTTGGCTGACTTCTTCTCCTCGAAGGCTTTGGTCAGCTCAGCGATCTTTATTGTAAATGCTTGTGTTTCATCAAGGTTAGAGTCTCCCTGCAGCCGTGCCAGTTTTCTATCCAGGTTGATGATCTTGGAGTCCTATGATGCAGGGAAGTGAGAGGAAATATGATGATATGTACAGTGCACATTTGTGTGTGGTGTGGGTTGGTATTTTTTTTTGTAAACTTACCTGCTCAGAAAAGATCACTCGCTGTCTTGCTAAGGCATTATCCTGATCTTTCAGCTGGTTTTTCAGTAGCCTGGAGGCTTTGGTCCTGGCAACATGGGCGACAGTATCCTTTTCCTTTGTCTTTAGAGCCTTCAAATGAGCTTTGCAACGGAGCAGCTCATGTCTGCTTTCAAGCAGCTGTAAATCCCGCTCCTACAGCAAAGCACAGAGTAGCACAGGGTTACAAAGTAGTAATACTGTCAAAGCCTCTGACCTTTCAAGAGTACAATACAGACGTTTTTATTAATAAGTGAGGAGATCATCACCCTAGAATAACCCTCAGAACGCCACACTATCCTGCAAACTGTGGCCATGGGTATCTACAGTCTGAGTGTGCTGATGTAAAGTGTTTGTCGCTATCAGTTCTATGTTGTCCTACTGATTTCTCCGCTATCACAACACACCTCTATTATTACCTCTGTTTCATATGACTTAACTCACCCTAACAGATACAGATTCCATTTTTGTGTAAATTAAAAAAGAAAAACCCAGCCACTTATGGTAAACCTTTTCATTTTAGGGAGAGTATTTACTTCGGGTTGTTTTCAAGTGAAGGACAATCCCATAGGGTCCGAAACCATGTTTTTACGCCTAACCTTAAATTAATTTAAACTCAACACTAACATACAACACCCCCCCGAACCCATTCATGTATGTATTTTGATTGTGTCCCAAAGCTACCAGCAAAATAAATAATTAAACAGTGTCTTAAGATGTGAAAGTCCTGAAATGAAATCCCGAGAAAGATGTTCCAGCGTAAATAACAACTCTCTCCCGCCTGAAGTTTATCAGTTCGAGGTTGTATCAGGCTGCTCACCTTGATTTCCTCGTCCTCATCCCTGAGAAACTGGTCCATCTGAGCAGCTCTCTCCTCCTCACTCAGGGCAATCTGAATAACTTCTTTAAGCTTCTCCTCCAGCGCAGTGTTGTACGCCCTGCCCTCATTGAGTCTACAACACACACATATAAAGACAGGGCTTGTTTACAAAGTTCTACAAACTACAGTGATTATACATCGACAGAGACATGTTGTAAGATTTCACTCACTTTTTGTCTTTATCCTGGATGTCTTTCTTCATTCTGGATATGTTGGTCATTGCAGACTTGACACAGGAGTTTAATTTGTCTTGTGCGCCCTTGCAACTGTTTAGCTGCAATTAGCATCATTAGCATGCATTAGAATCAGTTTGAACAATTTGAAGCCATATTACAGATTGGATTGGTTTAAACATTCTTTGAGCACATATTATTCATCTTTGGCTAAAGGTCTTTGAGTAGCTGACCTCATCTTGCACCGTACTGCAGTTATTCTCCTGGTCCTTGAACTCCTGTTGCAGCTTTACTGCCTGTTGTTGGGCTCCAAGCATCTTCCTCTCAATTTCCTGGTTGTTGCGCGTCTGATCATCCAACAGGTGCTTCATCCCTGTAATGCTGGCATTGCTTTCCCTTTTGCTCTGCTGCGCTTTGGCAAGTTGCTGAACGGAGGAAGTAGCAAAAAAGAAAAGTTCCAAAATTAAGCGTACGGTTCATTGAGCAGAGGTTAATATCCATTTGTCTGTTGTTATTGGGAGGAGTGGGTGGCTGTGGCTGAGGGGTAGAGTGGTCGTTCTCCAACCAGAAAGAACGCATTCCGATCCTCAGTCTTCCCCATCTGCATGCTGAAATGTCTTTGTGTAAGATTCCGATCCACTAAATGGCCCCTCATAGGTGTTGAATGCACTAACTGTAAGTCGCTTTGGATAAAAGAGTCCGGCAAATGACAGGCAATGTAATGTAATGTAAAAGGAGTGCAAAGTAACAGGCCTAACCAGTGCACACTGGTTAATCTCAGCATCACGGTGATTCATCTGCTTGACAGTCTTTTCCCACAGCTGGATGAGCCACTGTGTCTCTAGGTGGGTCTGCTGAAAATGCTCCGTGGTCGTATCCAAAGCAAGCTGTTAGAAAAGCAGAGCAATTTTGGCGATAAAGTCTTTTATTTTATTATGAATATTTAAACTAAATATCCAAAATATACAAATAATGAAGAACTTCACAAGGAAAAAAGGGAAAGGAACAGAACAAAAGATGTCTTTGTGTTAAACCAACACTTTCAATTCAACGCCTAATGGATATAGAATCCTCAACGAGATGAACACACACCAGGTTGCCAATGCATCATCTTTCTCATCAACATGATTCTATCGGCTAGTTCTTCCATTTGAGTATTGGTTTAAATAGGATTTGTTTGGCTGGTGCATGAAAAGTTGAGCAGAACTCAACCACTCTATGCAGTGGAAGAAATGCCACGCAACTGAAGCACAATGCAGTTAGGCTATGTAGAACATCCCCCCCGATTAAAGTGAATGATTGAACCCTTTTACATATATGTGTCAGTCTTGCATCAGCCAGTGTGCAGTTGTTTTCTTGTACCTGTGTAGATATTGTCTCAGTCATCTCCTTGTCATTTGCTTTGTGCTTTTCACTGGCTTCCAGGGCCTTCTTGTCTATCGCCAGGGTGAGAGACTGTGACAGGAGAGAAAATAAGGCTCAGGAGTTTTAAAGGGCAGGTTACCTTCAACAGGAGCTCAGCAAACACTTGTTGGTACTTTTAGGTACTTTCACTTTACCTTGATCCTCTGCTCATCTTGCTCCGAGTACTTGATGATGGCCATCGTGTCGTCATGTTTACGCTTTGACTTCTCCAAAAACTCCTCCATGGTCTCATGCTCCCTGTTCAGCAGCTTCCAAAAATACTCTAGCTTCTGTTTCCCCACAAACGTTCGATTCTGAGAATATGGCCAGAGTTAGCAACATTTAAATTTGCAATACAGAGCCATCAGCTATACAGTTGTTTCTTATGTTGTGAATGGTACAGACCTCTAGCCCTTTTCTCGTCTCTGCAAAAGATTGAATGTCATTCTTTATCTTGTTCGTCTCCTGTGATATGCCACCTGCCTTCCTCTCTGCGATGGCCTTGAGGTGTTTCTGAGACTCTTCCTCTCTTTTAATGGCCTTACACAGAGCCTGAGTGCAGAAAAAAAACAAAAGAAGAATTGAGCCACACACTGTGAGACAGTTACCTATGACCAAATTACCAGAAGAGATGCACACCTGACACATAATAATATGTTTTGTATTCTGATAAACCTACCCCGGTGTTCCTCTGCTGTTCTTCAGAATTTTTGATGCACTCATCCATTAACTGCCGTCGATCATTTTGGCTCTCGAGTTTGTTTTCCAGTTGGACCAGATTCGCCTTTTCTTTACGAATCTGTTGTCGAAAATGTCCGAAGTTAGCAAGCATGACATAAGTGACATATCATCTGCACCATTGTTTGGAGATTGGATATTAGAATGTGCGACGTTCAACAGGTGGCTTGACTAATATTCAGTTAAAACTGTTTCATCAGTGTTGTCATTAATTCCCAGTAAGCTACACGCTAACGTCAGACTCACCTGCTGTATCAGAGCCTTGCATTCAACGTTGATGGGTATGCCAAAGGGATTGTCCCCATCTACATCAGATAACACAAAAAATGTCGACATCATGGACGTGTTAAGAGCGATGAGGAAAGAGAATGGGATTAATATTCCAGTAAATAACAATACATATACCTTTAAAAAAATTGTTTCTGTAAGTTAAAAAATATTTTTTTTTTTGCTGTCATTTCATAAATCTGGGCTGGTATAGGGATATTTCAAAGAAAAATGAAAATTCACTCTACTCATCACTATGCTGATGGAAAGGTGGGTTAACACTTTAGGAGTTTCAAGAGCCCAGGCGACCTCTTCATCAGATGTAATAAAACAACAGAAACAACATAACATGCCTCCATATTGCTTGTGTGGTGTCATCCATGTGTCCAAGTGGCGATGCAATCGGACGTAGCCACACGATGGTGTGCCCGAGGTTACGTGATGGTGTTGACACAGTTTTGAGTCGAATATGAATAGAGGCATGTCTTTTCTGTTGTTTTATTACGTCTGAAGAAGAGGGCACAATTGACTTCAATTGTTTTGGACTCGGCAGCAACGCTGTTTACCCATGAGCAGGCATGTGCACAGACATTTTGGGGGGCAGGTCCTCAAACCCCAAAAAAGAGCACCCATCGCCAAAATTATATCCTGCTAATAATAATAAATAAATAAATAAAAAACACAGAGGGATATTTTCAACTTATATATTTATTTTTGCTACCAAACTAACTCAAATTATTAAATTGAATAAATAAATGAACAACAGGCGCCGCATGTCGGGGCATTTCGGGGCGAAATTCTGACAATAACTCAAATAAATGCCCGTCAGATATCAAACACATTTGGGGGAAATTGATGACAGAGAGAGTAATTTTTATTCTTGAATATTGATGAATGAAGGAAAAATTGGGCTCCAGCAGAAGGGGCACTTTTCTCATCCAGGGCAAAGGGGCCAGTGCTTGAGCACCACTAGGGGTCTATCTGTGCACGTGCCTGCCCATGAGACTCCAGAAGTGTTTTCTGGACTCAAAAATGTCACCCATGCCATGGTTGTGAGAGCATCATTTGTTTTCATTATGGATGCTGCCTTAAGCTTCAGTTCAATCAAACTATTATATCAAATTAGCGTTTTGCAGTTGTCCTAATAATTGTGATAACCGTTCTTTTGCAAATGTGTAATTAAACTTACCTTGCTCCTCAAAGCTCGTCATGTTTCTGAAGACTTCCTGTGAAGTCTGAGTCTGCCCAAAAAGTGTTGGATCCTTCTTGAGAACAGTTCAAAAAGTGAAAAACCTCCTGTCTAAACACAGCGCAATTATTTTTTGTATTCAGTTTATTAGCGCATGGCAAGCCTCATTGTGCTATTAAAAGATCACAGATATACATCAAAGGTCAAAAACATTAAAGTAATAAGGGGCTAAAAGTGGCTCTAAAGTGACATTTAAATTGAGCCCTGGCCTTTCCTTTGTTCTTCCATGAATTTCAGAATTAGGAAATCAGTAGACACTGAGGGGAACAGCCATCGGGGCGTTACTGACGATTGAACAGCAGGGACAAAGCTTCTTATCTCCGGTAAGTTTTTGTCCCCTCTTTTGCCCCTTCACTCTTCTGAGATGGAAGAAGCACTATAGTTGTTGGATCATGATGTCTACCTTCGGGAATGCCCCTGATATTCCAGTACCTCCAGGAACTGTTCACGAAACACAGTAGATGGCGAAAATGCACCTTGACGTTATGTAGCCATACACACGCTAATAAATCGAACAAAAAAGAAGAGGAAGCTCAAGCTTTGAGACTCTGCTGTTGTGATTTCCCACAATTCCTATGTTTGCTCTTCAGGTTGAGTTGGGTGAAATGCCTTTGCATTTTAGGGGGAAACAGTTGACGATGAACTTTGGGCAAATCCTCCGGGGCACTCTGAAGACAGACATCCAACAACAAATGTACTTCTCGCATGTTTGTAGCACCGGCCTGGCTGTTCCCCTCAGTGTCTACTGCAGGGACGTACACAGACGTTTGGGGGGGCAGGGGCTCAACTGACAAAAAGGGCACTTCTCATTATTATTCATAATGAAAATGATTAAAAAAAATGTATACATAGTAGAATACCTTTGACTAACTCACCAATTTATTTTAATACACTCACACTATTGTTAGTTTTCAACAGTTCCACAGACACAATGGTCTTCTTTAGTTTATCAAAGAGCAGGCAACAACAAAGGAAACTATGCCGCAATGTGCATGATTTCTATGCTACAATAGTTTCTGGTATATATTTAGAATAACACACACACATAATAACTGGTGCAAGGACTTAGTTTCAGTGTAGGACTCTCTGTATCATTGATAAAGATCTATCAGCATACAACAAACAAGTAGAATGAATTGTTATTAGATGAGGATCCTACAATCAAAATGATGCAGTTACTTTTTAAGGCAGGACTTTGACTGTATTCACCTGTAGGGTCTCCCCTTAAGTACAGAAGCATTAGCCTATAGGCCTTAACTTATTGCATTAGCTATAGCTCATGCGAGTGCATTAGCAAGAAACAAGTTAACTACATTTGTTTTTGTCTTTTGCCTGATTATATGTAAACTGGAGGCACTGGTACCTAACTCTTTTGTTCATCACAATTCACCTCCACACAAGCACGGGAGGAGCTGGGAGGTGGGAGGTGCTGCCTATATGACATGACTGCAGATGACTGTGTGCTCACAAGTACACCTTCACTAGACTCACGATTTGAATTTGATTAAGCAGTCAACGATTGGACATTGCATCTTGCTGCATTTCAATGTATCACACCCACAATTTCCCATATTACTGTACATGGATGCCTTTTCATCAGTTATCACAATCAGTCAGACAAATATGAACTCTCTATGAAACTAGACAAAAAGGTATTATAGAAATTATACAAAAGTATTATAGACTGTTATTGTTATTGTGTGCTGTAATTAAAAAAGGGTCTCAATTAAAAAATCTGACAACAACAGTTTGTCCATCACACTGGTCAGTGCTTTCCAAACTGATTTGACTTTCAGTATATACTTGCGTGCAGCACCTAAGGCTTAAAAGGACAAACTCTGATTATACTCTGATATAAACTCCTCGACTCCTCTGCACATTTACTATGAGGGGCAGTTTGGGGATTCAGCATCTTGCCCAAGGTCATTTCGGCATGCAGGTGGGGGCGACTGGGAATGAACAGACAACCTTCTGGTTAGTCATCAGCTCTACCCGTTCAGCCACAGCCGCCCCTGTCGACGAAGAAAAAGGGCAGGGGCTCAAGCCCCCTTTGATGTCTATGTGTGCACGTGCCAGCTGTCACACATAAACCAAAAATAAAAAGCGGTTTAATGTTTCACAGAGACAGTCGCTGAGTAAAAGTCAAATCAAATTGCAAACTAAAGCATGATGTGCAGCTCCACTTGGTATTTAAGCTCGGTTTGTACAAAAAATCTGGAAAGCAAAACAATAGGGCATCACTCTGTAGCATCACTAGGGAGTAACATGTGGGAGGAATCATGTGATGACCGATGGGCCACTTCGACCTGTCCTGTGATGGAGCTTGGAAATCTTCAAAGCAATTGTTGCCAGGGGCGACAGCATCACCTGTTGCAAACAAGGACGATCATGTTAGAGACTTAAGAAAGTGCAGCTGCCATAGAGCGTTTCCTCCTGGATTGTCAATTAAAATAAATATTGTTTTATACCTCTGTCAAGGAGGTTATGTTTTCACCCCTCTCCATTTATCTGTTGGTTTGTTTGTTTGTTTGTTGATTTGAAGTACACAAAAACTACAGAACTGATTACCATCTAACTCAGTGGAGGGATGGGTATGGGTCTGGCAATGAAATATTAAGTCTGAGTGCGGATCCAGATCAGGGGGCAGATCCTGGAATTTCTCTTTTCACTTTCTTTGACGTTGTCAGACAGGCCATTTGGCTATTTGTTGGTTGTCAGCAGGATGATGCAAAAACTGATTTCCTTGCAGCTTGGTGGAGGGGTGGGAAATAGGCCAAGGAGGAATCCATTAAATGTTGGTGTGGATGCGAACAAAGGATCTCTTTAATATTAGATGTCAATAAGATTCGAGCTTTTAGCAAGTTTTTGTACATTTTGCCAGCTTCTCAGGATATAATTTAACGATTTTAATCAAAAAGAACAGGGGACTTATATCTATGAGTGGGCAATAACTGATTGAATTTCAGGAAACTATTAACCCTTGTTGATGGTATGCGTTATACTGGGTGTCATAACTAATAAGAGATAACTAATCTAGAATTTTCAGATGAACATGGATGAATGGTCATCTTCCGTACCTGAGTGTCTTCAAAAATGTGTTCCTTCTCATAGCTGTCAATGTAGATTCGAACTGTTGCTCCTTCACTACCTGTCCCGCTAAGTCTGTAGATGATCCGAGAACCATCAGAGAAGATTATCCGCAGACCCTGCAGGGAAAACAGCCCAGCACAGATCGCGTAAGGACAGCAAACTGACTCGGATGCTGACAAGAGCCCAAAACACCACAGGACTCATCCTGCACACATGACAAGCTCATCACTGTAGCTGAGTGTGTGACATGAACCTGGTTCCTGGAGATGGTGCTGTCTACAGGATCTGTGTACTCGAAGTTGTCCGCTTTTTCCACTTGGTAGATTTTGTCCTCCACAGCGAATCTCTTCCTCAAGAAGGCCTTGTCGGAAATCATGATCTCCAAATCCTCCATCATCTCACAGGCCGCATCTATTTCTACATTCTCATAGTCATATCTGCAACAAACAATAGCTGATTTTAATAACAAAGGAGGAAGTGCGTTATCGATATGTTTCTTCATTCTCATCTTTATCTTGATGTATTCCGTTGAATTGTGATTTTCTTCTGTAACAGAGTGTACAGCTTTTGCTCTTATCCTAAATAAAAACTAAAACCCCAAAGTACTAAATAGGTCGTTTTTTTTGCTGCTATGTAAGAGGCCGTAGAATCCCTCATATCATGATTTAAATCTTAATCAACCGCACAGTGCACGGTTTGACAGAATGTACAATGGCATATAATGTCCAGTAGATGTCAGTCATATCCTGTTCTAATTTGAGATGTAGTTCATCCTATCTTTTCTTATACTTCCATCTACATGAGGCACTGTGAAAATAGCTATTCTCTGAAATAATTTACAACTGTTTCACTGTTTTTCTATCTTGCCAACCATACATTTTTTATAAACAGAAGTTAGTTAGAAATATGGCCCACGATGTCAAAGTAGCAAGAAGGAGAGTGTCTCACATTACCATCTCACCTGGTGAAGTAATTTCTTCCATATTTCAGCCAGTGGTCCTTGACAATATCGTCCACACACTGCCTCCTGGTGGCCAAGATGGACAGCCATGCCAGCACGGCCCAGAGCCCATCCTTCTCCCTAATATGGTCTCCACCTGAAAGTGGATATGAGGACAGCTTCTCTTCCACTCCTATGGTATTTCAGATAAGCATGTTTTGATCTAACAACTTGCTGAAGAAAATACATTACCTGTACCAAAGCTTTCCTCTCCACAGAGAGACAGTCGGCCTGCATCCATCAGGTTCCCAAAGAACTTCCACCCAGTGGGAGTTTCATAGAGCTCTATTTTTGTTGCACTGGCTACTCTGAAGGGAAATAGAGCCAAATAGTATTCTAAGAAAGCTCAGAGAACCTTTGCAACAGCAATAAGAGGCAACACCATAATAATATAACATTAATAATTTATACCTGTCCATGTATATCTTTGTCTTACATGCACTGATTAAATTGTATTTAAATTGTATAATCTTAAAGTATACAAAGTTTGACTTGGCCACAACTGGGAAAACAAGAGGCTGTTTGGTTTTGACAGTGATAGGTGAAAGCCAGGCCAAGGTTTTACCTGTCTAAGGCTGCACTTGTGGGCATGCTGCGAGCGAAGCCTCTCACCCCTGTATGCTGGAAGTACGGGATGCAGAAGATGTTGTCAGCGATCACAGCCACAGAGTCAGAGGGGGAGACGAAAAAGCCATGTTTACCAAGGATCATGTTACGGTCCTATAACGCAGGCAGACGGTCAGAGGTTAGAGGTCAAGGTCTTCAGGGCCAGGTTCTAGATGTGAATTAGAAATATAACTTTTTTATCGACTTGAATTTATTAATGGGGAAAAAAGCAGAAAAATATGTATTTGCACACCCCGTCTCCATCAAAAGCTGCACCGAAATCGTACTGTCCATCTCTCATGCTCTCAACCAGATCCACAGCGTAGGTGAGGTTAGGGTCGGGGTGTTGACCCCCAAAATCTTCCAGTGGGACACAGTTAATGGCAGAATTGGCCGGGCAGCCCAGCTCCTCACACATTATCCTCCTCACATATGGTCCTACCACTGGGGAGCAGGCAGAAGTGGAAGAGACAGGGGTTAAGAGAGGAAGAACTAGAATGTCACTCAGTAGAGTGCACATCTCCGCAAACGGCCAACAGTAAAACTCCATATCTCACAATGTTAAAGAAAGTTTAAATAACTTCCTGGATCCACCCCCTGATCTAGATCTTCAATAAAAATCCTTCCACCAAGTTTCATGGACATTTATGAAGTTGTTTTTGTGTAAACGTGCTTACAAATAACCAAACCAGCCAACAAACGCATGGACATGGCTGAAAATATAACTTCCTTGCTGGGGGCTCATCCTGTACTCGATATTTTAGGAGGCAAAGCAAACAACATATCTATGTTTTGTGACAAATACCAGGTTTATAGTGTGGATGTTTGGTACATGGTAAGAATACCCTCACAAAATATGAATATACCATGTACATTTTTCTTACATTATATATATATATGTATAACTTTTTGTGAGGAGTTTGTTGTTATTGTGATGGTGTGTGTATGCAGCTTGAGGGGGTCGTTGGAACTGTTCAACCACTATAGTTTCAGTTTCGGTGTTTGGGGACTCTGGAAATAGCTTTAGTAACCCAATCGTCAGGAATTGTTGGAAGGTTCCTTCAACGCCATGTCACCTCTCCACTGCCAGAACAAAGTCGAGAACCAGTCTCTGTAGAACAGGATTCAAAAACTACATGTGGTCTTTCTTTGTTTTTCCCCCAGTCTGGCACACTTTGCTCACTGTCATTATTTACTTGCGAAACTGAATTCCACCAAAACATCACGCAATCGTCGGATGTTTTGGTGTCTGAGTGACCAACCACTGACCAGCGACTTGACTCGTCCTTCACATTTGACCTCATGCAAACAAAGTGAGGAACATGAGAATCATGAACATGTTGCTTGAAAACAGACGACCCAGTTAGAAAGAGAAAAAACACTGAGTCAATATTGTACGAATAATCTTAATATCTATATCTATAATAAAGTCAGTTGTGTCTTTATTATATTCAAAGGATGAGGGGAATAGAGGTTGAGATGCTGACATGAAGCAAGGGGCTCGGTCTGCTTTCAAACTCACAACAGTTACATATATGTTAAATTGTTAATAATACAGCAATTGAATCCAACTGAATCAAGAATTTTACATCTTTTATCCTCTCTCCCTTTCTTTCTACATTACCGAGTATATCTCACAATTCTTCGTCTTCTTCTTCTTATTACAAGTTCTGCCACTACTACTACTACTACTACTATTAACTGGTGCTGATATCATTCATACCATCTTTCTGTCATTAGTTTACAGTGTAACGGAGAATATCCCAATGTGATGTCGTGCTCCTCTCTCACCCCCGTGCATGGCATCCAGTCTTATCTTGATGTGGTTCTTTCCAGACAGAAGCTCCTTCAGGGCCGCGAAGTCAAAGATATTCCTCAACAAGTTGGCGTAGGATTCCACCGAGTCCACAATTTCCACTGAACACAAACACAGATGAGGAACAGAAATGTTTTAGCTGTCACTGATTTCAGCTTGTGTTTAATATCAACAAATAAATGAATTGTTGTCATCACAGCAGTCAACATGATGTGATGGGTGACAGACGCATGCTGCATTTCACCAGTAAATGGTTTGAACTTGTTCTCCAGATCAAACATCTGTTTCCCGAGGGTGGTCAGATCCAGTCGGAGTCCAGGGCAGATGGCGAACTCCTCAATGGTTCTGCTGAGTTGAAAGATCTTGTTTGTGACAGCCTCCTTAGCTGGACCTAAATATGAAAGATGAACTTTGGTTTTACATTGATATTCACATGTAGTTTGCTGTCAAAACCACATACCCGTAACATAGACTGTATATAAAGATGGAAGACATGAATAGCTCCCAAGAGCCAAATCGATGGCTTTACGTTTTGAACGCCAACTGGTGGCTGGCTGCAGTAAAGGTGATTTCATCCTGCCTCCTCTATGTTAATGGATGGGACATGGACCATGCTAAAAAGTCAAAATATACATCAAACTAATTTTTCTAAATGTTCACTGTGAGCATGATTGACAGCTTAGACTGACTCGTGATTGGTTGTGCTCCCGCAGCTCTATTGCGCGATTTCTACCTTGCAGGCTCTGGCTCCAATTGTGCAAGATGGCGCCATTTGTATCCATCATATTATTGCTTCATATGATTTGTTTTAATGCTAGAACTGTGCTGACTGTTTTGAGGTGCTTGAACTTTGTTTCACATTTATGTCTTCATCCAGTCATAACGTTATTTTTGGGTCCTGTGTCCGCAGGACGTGTCAGAACGAGAGCTTTTACAGGCGTGTTAAACTCCTGACTTCACAGGCTCGTAACACTATTCAACACTTCTGCATTCACCCTCCTCAGTTACCGTACCTCCATTGGCAGTGTTGAACTTAATGCCAAAGTCTCCATCAGGTCCACCGGGGTTATGGCTGGCAGTGAGGATGATGCCCCCGATGGCTTTGTATTTCCTTACCACACAGGAGATGGCTGGGGTGGACATTATCCCATGGTGTCCGATGATCAGATGGCCCACCTGAGAGAAAGTCACGCAGGTGTGAGTGAATCGTCCGGCGTGAGTGTGTATCTTTAATATATCTGAGTTGGGGAGGGATGTAAATGTGTCATGCCAGTAGGTGGGATCAGAATTTCACAGTTGCGGCTTGTCAAGAACCAGTCCAGTTATGTGTGAGTGTATTTCAAATCCCACTCAGATTGCCAGAATGTCCATACAAAGAAAGCACCAGAAGCTTGAGGCTTCTGTAATTTAAACCGGAGGAGCACAGAGAGCAGGTGCTAACAGGAGAATTCAAAACAAAATAGGTTTCATATGTTTCTATCTGAAGACCACAGAGAAGCCAGGAGCTGCAGTTGCAGCAGCTACTGAGGTTTATGGCTGAAAGGCAATATTCATAGATTTTTCCGGTCTTTACAGCAGAATATTTTCTCCTATCAGTGTCCTCCATTGCCCATGTGCACATAGTGACATGCTGATACACTACAATGGCAGTGCTTGGGCAGGTGAGGTTGATGGGATGCAGATTTTCAGTGTTGTCAAATAAAATGGTGAACAAATAAAAAATGACATCATGGTACTAGATGAAAAGGGAAAGTTGTATCATCTCATCCAAAAGTGCAGGAATGTATGTTCAACATTGTATGGACGTCCATCTGATAGTTGCTGAGAAGTTTCAATCCAGACAAAAGTGGTGGGCTGACCAACTGACTGACATCGCTATCCCGATAAAGATACTTCAACATACAATATATAAGTATATATAATATATATAAGTATATAAGTGGCTTTAGTATAATTTTTACTAAAGCACCAAAGCTTATGTAATAATTTTTCCCATTATAGCATGTTAGTTATCTGTTGATGTGCAAAGGCCTATAACCTTAGAGACAGTACATTTAAATAAAGGTTCACTTACTGGTTTTCTAAAAAGTTTTGATTGGCTTCACACCTGGGAAAATGGTAAAAGAGACTAATCTCCAGCTTTTATGGTTTAATTTAAATCACATTTTAGACATTACTTTGACTTTAGGAAGACTATTTAATATGGTTGAGAGTAGATGTGTAGTAATTGCACCTCGAGTTAGGATTGTATTGTCAATCCCTTTCACACAAAGCAAATACAAAACGACAGAGAGTTACGATGATTACATTTTTGTGAGTCCAATTAATTAGTAAACACAAAAAAACCTAACATTAAGGTTGGTGGTGTGTATGTATTTTTTATTTATTGTTTTGTGGGACTAGAATTTGGCCAAAGATACATAACTTTTAAGTGATAGAACTCAACTCTAGGTGAACACCAACAACACATGAAGCTGGTAGAGCCAATGAAAAGCGATCAGGAGATGAGGGCAGGTGACATTGACACGCATGAGGTGATCTACACACAGTGACACATCTACCCCGGTGCGCACCCCTTCACACGTGCACACACCTTCCAGCATGCACACACACACACACACACACACAAACAAACAAGGCAAGTAAGTCCGCACACATGCTGACACTGACCCCGTTGGCAGCTGCCATCTGCACAATGACCTCAATTGCCGTTCGATTAAAGAAGCGTCCGTCTCCCCCGACCACGATCGTGGAGCCCTGGCGGTCACGCAGGTCAATGGAGGAGAAGATACTCTGGATGAAGTTGTGCAGATAGTTCCTCCTGGACTGAAAGACAAAGACTCTTTTCCTGAGGCCGCTGGTCCCGGGCCTCTGGTCAGGGTAGGGGGCCGTGGGGACGGTCAACACTTGCAGAGGAATGTTGTCCATTGTTTTAAAAAATGAAGATCCAACCTAGTGCTGCGGCGCAAAGAGCTTGGGGAACCTCTTGTTTGGAGGGAAATCCCCTGTCAGTCGACATTGGGGGGAAGCAGCACACAGGGGCAGAATAGGAGGGTAACAGCCTGACTCCTCCTATTATTTCACAGAAGCCCAGAGTTACTGTGGTGCTTTCTGCGGCCCAAAATAACCTTTCAGACTAATGCATGTGCAGAGGCAGTAACTGAAGACGCTCCTTCACACATGTGCAGGAGGATCACTGTCAAGGCTGCAGGCCCAGGCACAAAGTTGTGCGTGTGTGTGTGTGTGTGTGTTTGTTTGGGTGTGTCTGACTGGAAGCTACTGAACTGTTATGGGAGCAATTTGTCCAACTGTTCAGGGCTGCAGCTGTGCATGAAGAAATGAAATGCAAAATGAAGGATGACATCTCTCATCAAAGATGCACTTGCCAAATTTGCTATGGACAGTGTTGGTCGGGTTTTCACCATTGACCCTTTTCTCTAAGCTGAGTGTGAAGACAGAGAGTGAGACCTGTGATTAGAGAATCATTAGAAGCACATACTGACACTTATATGTGGTTTTAGGCAACATCATTTATCTAATTGAACTATCTGCGTGAGACGGAACAACACTGCTCTCTAGAGTTTATTCAGGGCATCTTGCAACACAGTACAAAAGAGAGCGACCTCTCAGTGCAACATAGAGAAAGTTTCAGTGTGTAGCAGTAACAAGAACATGCACTGGTCATTTGTCTACTACAGTCATTCTACAGATCAAATCCTGCTGACAGAGAAGAACCATCCTGTGGCAGATCTGCAGACAATTAGCAACCCACAGTCTATCAGTCTTGGACAGTGTTTGTCTGATCAGAGGGAACATTAGCGCGATATATTAGGAATATCTGCACCCAAATTAATATTAGCATTATGGAAAGTCAACATCATGTATGTTTTTAAGTTAAATAAAAATATAGCAAATGTATCAAAAATAGAGTAAAATGTAAAGTAATGATGAATGTTATTTATAGCAGTGGTTCCCGAGTTTCATTGATTATCGAGCCCTCAAAATCAAGCCATGTCTTTGTGGGACCCCAACTCTCAGTTGCACTTATATTGTAAGGACGGATGGGGTACATCTGTACAGTATTTCAAAGAGTCAATGAAAGAAACAATCAGATCCTTCACTGTTAATTCCCTTTCGATCCCCTGGATGTATCTTGTGACTTCCTCAATGGGTCCCACCTCCCCTATTGGAACCACTGCAGTTCACTGTGAGTCAATGTGACCCAATATACACCTGCTCATATGTGGCTTTGTGTTCTAGCTCCTTCTCCATACCCTTTAACGTCTGAGATACTGTAAGTGAAGATGTATTTATTCTTAACAATAAGCTTAATGTGATTAATTGTGTTTTGGATATCCCAATACATTTAGATTTTCTACTATTTTCTTCAGACTAAGCGCACAGTGTCCTGGTGATAGGGAGAAACCCATTCTTTCATCTCTTCAGGACACAGGGGCACTCAGAATTGTAAAACTCGTCATATGTGACCGATTTATATCTTTTAGGACTCGACACTCGGAGGAAAGCAGTTTCCTCTCTGCCCGTAGCCTTTAAAAACCACGGCTGCCCCACTTGAAGCACTGCCAAGTCTGTCCTGCAGAGGCCACTGTTCGATGCTGGTTTGTTTTGAGTGTTGTTTTTGGTGCTGGATCAGAGAGGGACGCCTGACTCAGAGGCAGATGAGGTGGAGGAAGGTGGAGCCCCTCGGTGCAGTGAAATCTCTGTGAGCTTGAAGGTGTAAGAAGCTTTTCGACCGGACTTCCACTGAATCCCCCTCCTACGCTCCGAACGCCCCTTTGGTCTCACAGGAAAATATCTGCCATTCAGGTTGGTGTCTCCACAGGCGTTGAACCACCATCCACCTGGAAGAAATTACACGTTGTACAACCAATAATCAATAATGGATGACAAGAACTCATTTACCCATTGATTTGCGGAACAATTCGACTTCTGCTGTACCTGAGTAGATGCGGGCGCAGTTGAAGTCCTGGTGGTTGTCATTGTCCCTGTCCTTGGTGGAGAACATCATCCCGGTGTGGTTGCCCATGGGGTCTGGCAATTCTCCAGACAGGTGCGTGAGGTGAATGGTGTAGTTGCTCTCCGGACCCTCGATGTTAAATCTGTATTCCATGAAGTGTTTGCTCTGCTTCCAGTCTTCCAGCTGGATGTGAAGGACAGAGGCGCCCTGAGCGGCGAGAGCATGGAACTTCTTGAGACCCAGCCAAAACTCTCCTGTGAGAGAGACAGAAGGAGGGGGGGGGCAGCTCAGAGCTGGTTTCAACAATACAGACATGATACACACACACTTCCATGCACAGGGACACTCAGTTCTTTTAACTACAATGGTACGAGTAGCGTGCATCCCTTCGCCAAGGCCCAACACTCCCCTTATGAAACCCCATTTAAATTCTCCAGATCAACATTTTTATTTGGATCTGCACCAGATTTCACACACTCATAAATATCACTCAACTAAATAGATCCATTAATTATTCTCTGGGAAACCAATAAAACATGCCCTCATAAAGAAAGATCTTGAAAAAAAAATTCCTGGATCTGCCTCCTGGTCCAGACCAAAATTCCATGCGTTCTTCCATGACCCTTACTGCATCCTTCCACCAAGTTTCATGGAAAAATCTGTCCTGTAACTTTTGAGTAATCCTGCTAACTAACACACTGGTAAATACGCAGATGAAAACATAACCTCCTTGGCGGAGGTAATAACAGGGTTCATAAAGCGACAAATCTCATAATCATGAAAAAAAAATTAGATCAGTGTTGGACCATGTGATGTTTAGTTGTGTGTCTCTTACCTTGAAAATCCCCAAACCCGTTTTCATACTTCTCCCAGGTTTGGTCAAAATTCACAGAACCATCCCTCCTTCGCTGGACGACTGTCACTCCATAATCTAAATGAAAAAATAAAACATACCACATGATATAAAAGCAGAGTGCTGTAGAAAAGTGTCCTTTTGAATGAAACTTGGATTACCTCTGCTCATGTCACAAAAGGCCATGAAAGGCTCCGATCCGTTGGGTCTCATGGCGTAGACGCCACTGACTCGCTCCCCTCTGTTGAACAGCTCGCTGCAGTCTGATGATAGATCTAAATAAAAATGAGGACACAATTAATGTCCAACTTAAAAGTCTTCTGTATATTATTTATAATTTGTCATACTACATAATTTAACTGCAAACTGTTGATCTGGTGCAGATACTGTGAACAGAGAGTGAACAGTTCTCGTCAGCAGCAGTGTCTGTGCTAAATGTGTGAAGGATAATTGATAGCTCAGTAAGTACTGAGGCTGCGGACACAGCAGGCAGCTCCCTGCTGTGACTCCATGAAACTGGATAAATGTGAGGCATAAAATTGCAGGAAATTGACAGGACTCATTTTAATATCATGGGCATTGACACAGAAGGATTTATTACTTAAGTTAAAGTCTTTACAGAATACTAAATACTGAATGCTGTGAAAAAAGAAACCAAGTCCAAACATCACTTTCAACATTTCTTCATCTTTTATTATCATTCTTACGCATCTCTGTGTTGCCTGTAGAGTTTGAGTTGAGAAAAGGGCTGAGTGTCGGAGCTTCAGGGTTGAAGGTCTCAGGCATCCTCTCAATGGTCTCTTGGGCTAATCTGTTGACTGTTAGCTGGAAATAAAAATGTTGGAGAAACCCTTTAGTCTGCAGATATAATCCTCATGACAGGTCAGAAAAGAAACTGTGGATTAAGTAGCAATTCCAAATAATCCCTGCTGTGGGTTGTTATTCTGCAAAAGTAGAAATTTTCCAGTTGATCAGAATTTTCAGCTCTAAAGACTTAAACATATAAAAGTTTCTTATGACAGGTGCAATGGTATGATGATGACGGCTCAGAATTTAAATATTTTGTGTTGATAATATGTTTTTTGGCACTTCTCCTTTGAACAGTTAGGGTTATTATATTAAATATGAATAAATATATATATACATATATGATGTGTGTTGGAGAAGTTTTTCCCTTTAATGTTGCAATACAATACAACTGTATTAATCCAAAAAGGCAATTTGGTTGAGGGCAAGTAAAAGAAGACCAAAACAAGTCACGCACTGACAAACATCACCAAAAACAATAAAAGTACAATTTCTTTAAAAATACCAATGGTCATAAAAAACGTATTAATAAAGGCATTAGAGTAATAAGCATTTAATAGTACACAATATTTCTTCGGATAGTGGAAGACATCAGTGTGGTGTAACTATTTGATTTTCTTCTTTATTTTTATAAATATCACAAGTGAAGACTGGATCTGGTTGAGCACACTTGAAAAGACAGTAGGGGAGAGCGGGGTGATGTGGGACATCGGGTGATGTGAAACACCCGTTGTATCTAGGCAACGGAACACATTTGTGGTCATGTGACTATTATGTTTTCAAGCCCCTCCCATTCCCCCCTTGCAATGAAGGAGAAGTCGGTGCTGGTGCTGTGGAAAGTATGTTTTTTCACAAAAATGTGTTTTTTCCATGTAAAAGTAAATTTTCTTGCTTTGAACTTAATCAACTGTTGTGTCAAAACAAATTGCTTCAGATAGAAAAACTTAGATCATACATGTTGGTGAACTTCCAACATATAAAACCATGTGATTGATGCTAGCTGAAGATTAGCCTGAATTGCTAAAAGATGATGTTTTTCAAAAATTGTGGCTTCGGGGTAAAGTGGGACAAATGCTGTGGGGTAAAGTGGGACAGTGTCTCACTTTACCTCACCATGAAGCACAAGTTAAGTTTAGTCTTAAACATATTTTTGTGTTATATTACATTATATATGTTTTATTTTTAATGTCATAAACATTGTAGAAAAACCATCATGCCAAGAAACTACACCAGGAAGACAACCTGGGCCCAAACACCCCTCGCAGAGATGGAGAGTGCAGCCGCTGAGGTCATGCAAGGAAAGAAGTCCTTAAGAAAAGCTGGAAGGGATAGAAATATTGATAAGACAACCCTCAAAAGATTCATAAAGAAAAAAGAGAAAGGGGAAGTAAAATCAGTAGCCTGGGATGCAGTACCTGAGGTAAAGAGAATATTCACAGATGAGATGGAGGAGGAGCCAAACACTTGAAACAACTAGCTGACCAGTTCCATGGCCTTGCTCCAGTTAAGTTGAAAACGCAGAGAAAAACAATATCCCTGTCCCTGTGCAGGTAAGCTAGGGTGTGCAAGAGATCACATGAATCATAATAATCATAAATGTGCTTAATTGACCAATCCCCATGATTCTGTTACTAGTCCGTTATTAGTTTTGGAATGTGTGGTTGACAGGATTTTAACTATTACAAAATGTGTTGTTATGGTAGTTTTTAAAGTTGAAAAAGTAAGTGACACAAGACCACTTTTTTTAAAACAATCATATTTTCACTGCCCTTTGTCCTGAAGACATTCTGATCACATCCTGAATTAATGGGAAATGTGTAAATTTTACTGATACATCAGTTTAGCTCGCCTAGATGGGAGCAAATGTAAAAAATGTCCCACATTACCCCGCTCTCCCCTACTCCTGCATACTTGTCATACTGTCCCTAACATCTACCTTTTCCTCGAGGTTCTTGATCTTGTCCCTCTGGTAGTTGATCTGGTCGCTCTGATCCCTCACAGCGTTCAGCAGCTCGGTGATGCTCGTCTCCTGACTGTGGATCACAGCCTGCTCATTGGAAGAAAAAAAGGTAAAGATGGATCTGTTAGTAGTATTATACGTACTACATTGAGCCAGTATTATGGACATAAATGAGGAAAACAATGCAAAGCAGTGTAAGTATCATTACTGATAAAAGTACACTATATTTCATATCTACTCCTTTGTTCTGTATCTATGTTTGTGAAGCACTTTGTAAAATTGTTTTTTAAAAGGGCTATATAAATAAATTATTATTATGTATTTTCATATGAAATACATGATTACTGGTTTAAAAAATCTTCATTGATGGGATTAACATGGTCTCCAAAAGTCCCTTTGCAGGCCCGATGCATATGAAGAGTGAAACATTAAGGACATCTCCATCTATCCACAACAGGTCACTCACCCTGAGGCTATTGATCTCTACCGCTTGCTCGGTGGTCACCAGGCCTTGCGACAGACTGCTCAGCTTCATCTCCAGACCCTCCACTTTGTTCTGAAGTCGAGTCTTCTCCTGCAGGATGTTGTCCACCTTGGAGTTGATCTCAAAAGACAGGCCTTTAATCTCCTCGTTGTTGGCCCTCAGCACCACGGCGGTCTTCTTCAGCTCCTCGCCCTCCTCCTTGATTTCGCTGGCGAGCACCGACAGCTGGTAGAAGGAGCGGTCGAAGATGTTGAGCTTCTGGAAGATGTCGTTGATCTGTCCCTTCGTCCTCTGCACGAACTCCCGCAGGCTCTGGCCCAGCTGGAGGAGGCCGCTCGCCAGGAGACGCACATCGTCCAGGGCAGCGAAGGGGGAGCGGGTCTCAGCCGAGGCCCGGGCCTGGACGACGGTAGGGTCCCCTTTGCCGCAGAGGGCAGGGAGGAAGGCAGCAGACAGGACGAGCACTACTGGAATTATCATTATTCTCATGTTGTTGTTGTTGATGCTTCACCAGCAGTGTGTCGATGACATCAGGGGAACGTCTGGCAGCCTTCTCCCTCCTCTGTGACTGGACGGAGAGCCAATGGGTACACATCTCATGTTTTATACACAAACTGTCTGCTGTCAGGTTAATGATTGACTTCGTCTGATCGATATCTGTAAGCGAGAGGTAGATTCCTCCTGATGATTGGTCAATTCAAATTCAATTTATATTCATCTGTATTACAATTTCAGTGCTTAGATTTGACATTTGCATTAAGTAAATGTTTACTAATGACTTCTCCTGCATTTAATATGTTCAACGCAATTAATAATGCATTGAATTTAGCTCCATCCAATCTGAAATTGTTGCAGCCACTGGGTAAAATGTACTGAGAGAGGAGTAATTCACCTTTTTGCATAATACTTACCCGGCGCCAATTTTATCCCACTGTGAAAATTATTCGTTTTCAGTTTCATTTATTCCTTCGAAGCCATTTTTTCCCCCTCTCTCTCTCTCTGGGCCATGACAGTAGGACTCTGTGTTTTCAACAGATGACCTGTGGTTACCTGCACTGAGGCCATGGCTGTTCAGTGGGACTGTTGTGTGGCTGGTTAATTTTTAAAGTGACCTAGTTTACTTATTTTACTCCAGTGGTGAGTCAGTATAGATGTTATGCAGGTGTATATGTGCGTAATGTAATGAGCTGTGGATTGTTTCTGCTGAGACAAAAATACCACATGTTAACTCTATGGCTACATGAGATTTAATCTGCATCCATTCTAACATGCCTGAGAAACCATACAATGGGCATGGGTGTGCCATGTGGGCCTGCAAATGCCACTGGACACAGTAATTGTTGTCTCCTACACAATTAAATTTAACTGCACAACAGCTGTTAGCAAACGCAACATGCTTGTAATTGTGGTACACTAGTAACCAAGGCAAATGCCATCTCTGAATGGGGAGCCTGATAAATCCGCGAAGGCTACGTCGTGACCAAAAAGATCCAATGAGCAATTGGTTGTGAATGTCTGATAGTGTTTCCAAATATAGTGGTTTCTTCCCGTCCACACTAAAATGCAGAGTTAGAGTTTTCCACCAAAAGAAAAAAAAACTGGGAGCGTTACCAAACTTTTAGCACCTGTAAAACTCAGGAGTTGGCTTAGCCGTAGCAGAGTTGATTATTTTTCAAACAAAAATATAGTAGTGTGGATGTAGTTGTTACACCTTGGCTCAGGTGTGCAACAAGAAAACCCTGAATAACACAAGTTCTGAAGATATAGCATTTATTTTACATAACTACTATTACAAAACACCAAAAGACAACGAGAACACCTCCACATGTCCATGTGGAGATCAACCCGGTGAGTGAGAGAGACCAGAGCCCAGTCTGCAGGTCTCTTAAGTAGTAGTCCCCCAGGTGCGCCACATCACTGCTGATGATGAAGGCTGACTCCGCCTACAGGATCCAGAAACAGAATACAAGCACAGCAGACAACTCCAGGGTTGTCACATAGTCTTACTTATAATACGAACAACTGCTTTAATGCTCTCATTTGACCATGGAATGGCTGTTCTCCCTGTGTCTGTCTGGGTTTTGTCCTGGTACTTTGTACTCCCACAGTCCAAATACAGGCAGATTGGGGCTAGATTCATTAGAGACTCTAAGTTGACCAGGTCTTAATGTGAGAGTGAAAGTCTCCAGGATGTATCCCGCGTCCCGTCCAATCCCAGATGGAATTGGCTCCAGCTCCCCCTCACCCTTAAACAGATAAACAGCGTAGATAATGGATGGATGGAGTGAAACATTCCAGTTAGTGATCTGAAAAAATGGTTATATTCCTTTTCTGCCACAGAAACTCTAACTCTCCACACAATGCAATAAACCAAACTCATATTTGTGGTGCATACTCCCTGCTGTTTTCAGTAGGAGTGAGAATATAACCTGCTATCAGCATCCTGTTGGGTGGTGACCCTGGATCTCCTCTGTTAAATGTTAACTACACATATGAGAGCAGGAGTGTATGAGCCCGGCAGTGTGTGCTCAGTAAACAAAGTCCACAACCCTGACTTCAGCCATGGGGGCCCTGTTTCTGAGGGGGGAATTAATTGGTGCACATGTACCACTAATGGAGCAACAGCAACTTCAAAAGTATAGTGTGTAAGGGTCATGGAGAATGAGTGTGTGAGTGTGATAAACAATGACGGGGGAGCAGGCCAGTGACTGTTATATTTGACATGCATGGGATGAAATATTGAACTCATGAATATATATTAACATATTCATTATTGTGGATTTGGCTTGATTTGATGACTGTAAATACACACACATACACAAGCCGATGCAACGGATGACAAACTGGTTCTTTGTCGTCTCAAACCACTGGTGATGGAGATCACTGTCTCCGCCGATGACCTTTTTCTTGATTAGCTCTGTCAATGCCATCCAGTCTCTTCTGTTCAGAGAGGAGGTCAGTGTCCCTCGTGTGGTCAATGCCCTATTTTTTATGGCTTATCTCATCAAGTAGCAACAGTGAGTCTGCCTTCAAAAGTCATTGAGTGTGTCCCATGTGCTGCAGGATGGTGCAGGCCTGTACTGTCTCAGTTTGTATGCCCACTGCCACATGCAGATATCTTGATCTGCTGCTCTGAGTGACTTTCTGGACTGGAATATCATTTCCTGTTTTATTTTGAAAAACATTTTCCTTGGGTGTCTATTGTTCATTTCATCTCCTGTCCTATTTGATATTGCTGGCCCCGCCCAAATTAGACGCAATACCAACTCCCTTTGTGTCTAGTAGTATTCACCCTCACTCGTGTTGCCTTGTGTTACCTTGCCTCAGCCCCTGCACCAGTTTTGTTCCTGTTTCGTTTCCCTTGTTCCTTATGTAACCTCTGGAGTCTAAAGATGTCTCTGTTGGGAATTATTTGATGGAAAGGGCCGGACCATGAATGTCTTTGTATGAGATCCCCAAAACAAATGACACATCAGAAGTCAGTTAGCATTTTATACTATCACCTTCAACTAACAAATAAACTTAAATATACAATGACAGAGAAGCTGACATACAAAAACTCTTATAAGGAGGGGTCCAACTAAAGTAGATGTAGGGGTACAAAACTTTACCAAAGGTTCAACAGGATATATTCCAGTTAAACATGTACAAAGATTATTTTGTAAATATAACAATACATTTAAATGGAATTTATTTAATTTAAATGCACATTTGATTCGATGGCACATATCAAATCAAATGCTGCTTAATTGTCATTGTTACACTGTCTGTTCTTCTGTTGCCTTGCTTACCTGGATATATTAGGGTCGATTTATATATGCAGGTGGACTCTGGAGATGAGGATGCCCCAGAGCTCTATCTTAAACAAGTACTTCCATGTACTTACATTAGTATTACCATAGGGATAGTCATGTAAACTGGCATAACACATATATTACACAACATTTATTGTTATAAATGAAAAATGTATGCTTAAATACTCTCAATGGTTATCAAAGAATTATACAGTTCTTACTCAATGACCTCAAATGAAACCCTAGCTTGAATTAGGGCTTATGCATCTTTAATTGTAAATAACGTCAGTTGCCAAGGGTCTTTGGCCTTGGTCTTGATTCATAGGTCGTTGATACATAACTACCCGGTTTCAGTGGGCCAATGCAGCCACAGCACAACCTGTAACTCCCCTGACCACAAGCCACAGTTACATAATGTCAAACGTCAAATCTCCATTTGACGTTTGACTCCATTTGACGGATGTAGGCCATGACAATACCCTGTGGATTAAATTACTTTAAACTTTTCCATTTGTGGTGGTCTCTTCAGTTACATATTGTAAAAAAAACGGAAATTTACTCATTAGAATTAAATTATAAAATTATTATAATTTTATTTTCTCCATTAGCACAGCTTCAAAAACATGATTTTTTTAAATAGAAGACCTGCCGCTTAGTGATATTTAACCACCCCCAGCTACACTTTCCACTAGAAGGCAGTTTCCATAAGTAATAACTACATTCAAATGAATACCCTGCAGCTTGCAATCAGCCTCTTCCTTCATGCATTTCACTGTGTGGGCCAAAAACGTCTATTTGTTCAAGTTAATAATTAACAACTAATTGTTCAACTAATAATATAAATAAAAAAGAGAATTTGTAGCCTAGATTCTCCTCAAATATGATGCAACTCTAAATCTTTCTATGAAATTGCCTTTGAGAACATTTTTCTGCTGTGCCGCATGTGGTCAGTCCGTCAGCAGTCGTTTGGTCCAATAAAGGCTGGGTTTTTTTCTCTCTCTCCCTCGAGTTAAACCACAATATCCCTCTCGGAGTCGGTTGTCTGCTTGGGTAATGGAAAAGGAGTATTTTCTTTCTAATTCTTGCTAATTCCTTTTCCATCCCTGGCGGGGCACAACATGGTGGTTGCAACCCCAGGAGCAGCTCTCTCGCCTCATCATGTCATGGACTTTTCATAAACATTGCTCGGGTAACTTTGCTTTCAAGTTGGGCGCTGCCAGTTGGAGGCTGGGTTCATACAGTACATCGGGAAATGCAATTTCTCATGGCCTGAGGAGGCGAACTGAGTCACTTGCACCCCAACGCAAATATAAGCACAGAAAAAAGAAATGGCGAGAGTAGAGAAAGAGGGATGAACTCAGACTATAGGAGTAAAAGAAAGAGCATAATACAGTTGCAATCAGAAATATTCAACCCCCTCACCTCAATAGACATTATAGGGATGTGGATGAGAGATAATGACAATAAATGACAAAAAAACCTCATCAAACAACAAAAGATATTCATTGATGCGTATTTTAATTATTTTGACAACAGAAGTTGACTTAACTTTGAGGTTCAAATGAAAAATGTAACTCTTTCAACACATGTGCATGTGCAGTATTATTCAACCCCCCAGCTTCAGTACTTTGTGGCGCATCCTCTAGCTTTTATAACTTCTAAAAAATGTTTTCGGTAAGTGCGGACAAGCTTCTTACACCTCTCGATTGGAATCTTTGCCCATTTTTCAAGTGCAAAAGCCTCTAGATCAGTGATGTTTGATTGCTTCCATGCTGCAACTGCCTTCTTTAAATCCCACCAAAGATTTTCAATCAAATTTGAATCTGGTGACTCTGAATGCCACTCCAGGACGTTCCAGGATCTTTCTCTCAACCAAGCTTTGGTGGACTTGGAGGTTTTGCTTTGGATCATTGTCTTGCTGGAAAGTCCAATGATCACCAAGGTTTAATTTGTCAACAGAAGGCATCACATTCCTCTTTAAAATGGCCTGGTATTTCTGTGAATCCATGATGCCATGTACACAATAAAGATTGCTAGTTCCTTCCGCAGAAAAACAGCCCAACATTATCTTTGACCAACCTCCATGCTGGACTGTGGGGATGGTATTCTTCTGGTCGTAAGCCTGGCCTTTCACACGCCAGACATACCGCTGGGCAGGGGTGGACTGGGACAAAAATTCAGCCCTGGCATTGTCTGTCCAGACCAGCCCACTACATTATCAACGGACACCACATAGAAGTCCACAAATCTCGCGGCGTCTTCTCTCATGCATACTACTGTTACCACCTAGCTCAAAGATGGCAACAAGAAGGGAGGCCACACACAAACCTCTCAAGCCAAAAGTAAATTTATTTAACTCCAAATCAAGATAGCTCTAACTACGTAGTGGGATGTGTAAAATATGTTACGCGTCAGTGGTGTTAACAGTGTTTGGATGTGTGAAAATAAGGTGTGATGTATGTTGTAAGGTGCAGAAGCAAAGAAAAACAAAGGCTGAGGGCCCCATGTCCCTGGAAGCAGCCTTTAGATCTGCAGCTGAAGCCCAGCCCAAAAGGGCAGGCCCAGGGGGACGCCCCTGCCAGCTCTACCTGTGTCTGGAAAACAACTCCTCAGGCTCTCACATGTCAAGTGGTCAACCTGAGAAGGACATGGATACATTATAATGTCTCTAATCATCACAAATTAAGTATGATTTCATAAAACATAAAAAATGATAAACTCACCAGACTGGAGGAGACTCAACAGACAAACTTTGGTACAGTGAAGGCAGAGAGTGGAGGCAGACAGAGAGCAAGTCCTCGAACATGGACAGAGGGGGAACAACTCCTCAGGCTCTCACATGTCAAGTGGTCAACCTGAGAAGGACATGGATACATTATAATGTCTGAAGAATAAAGAAAAAAAATTCCTCTGTCCTGCACCTAGAGTTGAGAACTTTTTTGGATATGTGTTTCTTTTAAAACCTTTTGAAAATTATTATACTTATGAAGTATGATGTTTCCATTAGGACACTTTCTTAGTGTTTTCCAATGCAAAAAAGTCAGATCATTGTGACAATGCCTGAAAATGCTCAAGACAGCACTATACACAGCCATTTGAAAACTACAGTAAAAGTAACACATTTACACACAAATTATACCTACTAAATAGTTATCACCTCAGTAAACAATAAATGAATTGAAAGATTAAAATAAATTCAATGGCAAATATTTCAAATTAAACTAATTATTCCCTATAGGTTTACTTGTATTCTGTTTTCAATATAGCTTGATTCTGCATCTCTATTTACAGCTCAGAAAGTTTACTGTTGCTATGGCTACAGTAAACGACGTTAGCAGCTCTTAGCTAGCTTAGCTAAATCATCTGAACAATAATAACCCATAATATCACAATTCGGCATATTAAAACAAAATCAAAAACGTTTTCTACTTTGTTTTGGACATGTCTCAAAAATGTAGCCTAGCCAGCCCCAGGCCAGCGTTACTTACCATGTCTGCCTCCACTCGCTCATCATTGTCGAGTCCTCCTCGCTCGTCTCCCGGCGCACCTGCTGCTGCTGGGCTGGTGAACCCGGCTCCAAACAGGTCCGTCAGTTTGGCACATGTAGCAGCCTCCACCTCCAGAGACTTCAGCTTTTTTCTCCGATGCTTCTCAGTGCCACCCGGGCGTTTTTAACTCTTATTATCCATTTTAAGTTTCTGTCTCAGCAGCAGCCCGTCCTGCGACTCCCCCCGCCAATGCCATGAGGTCCCGCCCCACCCTGGTTTGTGTTGTGATTGACAGCACTGTCAGGGCTCTCTGAGCCTGTCAGCTCATGATTGATTGACAATGACAAACAATAGACCAATGATATGTGTCGATGCTGGCAACACACTGCTAGCCCTCTGTAGCCAATTGGCCGGCCCAATTGGAGGGAATTTAGAGAGGAAGAAGAGAAAAAAAAAAAACATAGCAGACCAGACCGGCCCACATTGGGTCAACGGCCCACCGGGACGATGCCCGGTATGCCAGATGGCCAGTCCACCCCTGCCGCTGGGCCATACGTCCAAACAGTTCCAGTTTGGTTTCATCAGTCCATAGAACTGTCACCCAAAACTCAGTAGTCTTATCCAAATTTCTCCTGCATATTCTAGTCGACTTTTGATGTTCCTTGTGGTCTTCTTCTACCCAAGGCCTTTCAGGTGTGATGAAATAATCTCCTCTCTCAGCTTTTGTGGAAGCTCCTTTGTCTTTCCCATGATTGCAACTCACCTTGAATACCTTCATGGGTGGGGTTTATATATGCATCACAGCTGAAGCAAATGAAGGATCAGTATAGATTTCCCAAAGGCTTAAAAATGTTTCAACTCAACTTTAAGACAAAAAAACTGTCAGACAGCTTTAAAAACAACAATATTATATAGGGTTGAATAATTGTGACATGGCTATCTTAACAAAATATACTGCTACAACCAAATACTACATCATGCATTTTCCGTGTTGATTTTCTGTATCACTCAACTAATAAAGAAGTCATCCGAAGCAGAATTTTGCTAAAAGAGCAAGATTCTGTCAACTTTAATTGATAAATCCTTAAAATCTTTGGGGGGTTGAATACTTCTGATTGCAACTGTAGCCATGGTAGCATCTCTGTCATACTAACACTAAAGCTATCATGCTAACATACTGTTAGTTAATTCAATGTTTATCAAGTTTATCATATTAGAGTATTTGCATGCTAACATTTGCTAATCAGTACTTAACACAAAATACAAGGGTCATATATCAGTAGTATAGTATTGAATAGAATATGAAAAAGGAAGCCATCCTCAGGGGAACATGCATAGACAGATGTCAAACAACAAATGGTGATACTAACTAGAGGAAGGATTCAGGGATCACCAACACTATAACAATAAAACTGCAGTAGAACTGGAATGTCTTTTTATACCAGTCCATCAAGTACATGTTGATGTATTGAGAAGTTATAGGTTATGTCAGTGGACTACACAAAAATTATCAAAGAGTAGGACTGCCAAAGCCATTCTGATTCATCCTATGGGCACCTAGAATTTATGTTCCATAGTTTATAATTACAAATTAGGTTATGAGTCAAGAAAAACCCATGACTGTGCAAGTGGAAAAGCCAGGGCACTGCTAAAGGTTTCCAAAACTTTAAAAGATTCATCCCCTGGATTAATTTATAAAATTGAACTTCATCATCTGTGGACCATGAATGTCTACATCCATCTGATAGCTGTTGCAATATGTTAGCCTGCAACAAAGTGGACAGACCAACAATTCCATCCCTGCAGCCAACTATTGATTTGTCCCGACATATTAAGTATGACCGGGCATCAAACAAGCAATCAAACAGTTGACTCCGACTGCCCTTTCAAAGAGCAGATGGGATGTCTTTCCTGGCATGATGGTGATGCCTCAGAGGGAGATGCTGGTAATGGGCTGAAAAGGGATCCATGAAGAATGAGAGACATGTACCCTCATGAGCGGGACCAAGCCCTCTGCTCTCTCCTCCTGTTCAGTTGATTATAGAGGACAGAGACCACATAGCACTGGACAGGGTTACACTCAGCAACCGGGAGGTCTGTGAGGCACTGCATAGTCACTGGTGTTATCCGAGATGATTATGGACGGTACACAGTAAGGTGACTCTGGTACTTTCTCTTGTTTCATACCATATGCTCCATACTTTGACAGGCTGTCACCCGGGTTCGGGAAGAGTGGCCGTCATTCGCAGCCGGCTGCGCCTCTTTACTCCAATTGGCTGCCGTCTGGAGGAGTGGGCGTGGTTTCTCATGTGTAGCCCCCCAGTTGTCAGTCTTGGTAGGACAGTGGGTACTGAAGAAAGGCATGTTCACAAGCCCCTCCCTGCTCCATGCACTATTTTGCACACAAGCAACCCCAGCTTCTGTTATGGCAGGGGCTGCACATTGGCATCTCCCAAACTGCTGCTGCGTGCCACTCTCCCAGACAGCTCTCCCCTGCCCTCTCAGGAGACAGACAGACAGGCTGAGCTGAAAACAGATTGTAGTGAACTGTCTGGCAAACACGCCCTCACATCAGGAGGACAGAGTGGAGGAAACTGCTAAACATATGTCACAAGGTAAGCTCTGATTTAATATTGATCTCATGTCTCTATCTCACAAACTCGAGATGTTGAATGCTGACCTTGAAAGTCTTTGATAAAAATCTGTTCTAAACTCAGGATCAGAAAAGCATTTGACTATAAATGGTTTAACAAATTGTGTCGAGTGTATCTCCTGGGCCTGTGCTGAATACTGATCAGACTTTCAGGGGGATACATTTGCCTCTCAGAGATAAAACGTTGAATTACATTTACATTTTGATTACATTTCTATTTACACATGCTGAACAGAAAAGCACTTGAAGCAACACAAACACACATGTCCCCGTAAACACACGCGCCCAGGCGGCACACTTTCTATTTTAACCTTGCCATGTTAACATTGCATAGCTTTCCTCAATGCGTGAAGCCACTGGCAGCTGTTTCATCCTGAGCTTTGGCTTCACATACCACTCAATGAGGCTTAGATGCCTCAATCCACCTCTGACCCTGTTGGTATTGGAACAGGACCAGGACAACTCCAGTGGTCCCAAAAAGATCCCCAAGAAGAAATACATACTGAAGAAGAACTCATAGAACTTGAGCAATGTCTATAGGGAAGTCATTTTGGAGAGAGTGAGTGTAAAAAGTTTTACAGAAAAAGAAGAGACGGATCAAGCAGGAGGGGAAAGGGAGCTTGAGTCCAAACAGTTGGCTATGGTTTCTAAATCAACTCCGAACAGAAGACAGGGTTTAGAGTTATGCGCTGGAAAAACCACAGACTGTACAGCCAAAAGTTGGAGGAGAGGAATCATTTTTCCAGGAACAGAACATTGACAGGGAAACATTTATACATGCAGTGTACAATATGCTGTGAATACAGATGGACAGGGTGAAAGATGAAAAGAGTTTCCTGGTTTTTAAACCTCACTGTTAGGTTTCCAAGTTCAGAATTACGTCAATTGTCTAAAATTTTACAAGTCAGGCATTCACTCTGCGGTGTCAAAAAGTGTTTTTTTTATCCAAACACATAATAAACATGAGCGTTTGACTGGGATAATGTGATAGAGGATACAAAGGGACTGATCTGAAACCTCACCCCATGTGAACCCACAAAACTAAAAACACGTGAGACTACACAAACTCAATAACTTGTGAAAAACTGCAGCACCTCTGTCAGATTGTAGTTAGTTGTACATCGATCTACATGCTAACATCAGCTTGTAATGCTCACAGTGACAATGCTAATATACTGACGTTTAGCAGGTATAATGTTTACCACATTCACTATCTTAGCTTATTTTGCTAACAGTCGCTATTTATCGCAAATGTCCAGCTGAGGCTGAAATTAGCAGGTTTTTGATCATACACCAAGCATTAAGATTTCGACCTGATGGTGGCGCCAAATGAAAAAGTCACCCAAAGTGATAGCATTTAATCATTATAGGAACATTAAAGTTAATGGACTGTATTCATGTAGCACTTTTCTGGCCTAGTCGACTTCCCAAAGCACTTTACAGTTCAAGTAGCATTCACCCACACACTCATATAGGTTTTCTACATGCAAAGCTTTTTCTATCAAACACCATTCACCGTCGGCACAGTATCTCGCTTAAGGTGCTTTCGGAATGCAGCCTGTGCCGGGAAAAACCTGGATCTAATGTTTGCATCAAATTGCATGACAGCCCATTCAGTAGCTGAGGACCTAACTCAAAACATTAAATTTCAACCATGGTGGAACAAAAGGATAAATATGTTAGGATTCATCCTCTGAGGACAACAAAAGTGTGTACACAATTTTGTGGCATTCCATCAAACACTAATGGACTAATGGACCATATTAGCACGGCTGAAACTCTGCATTGTAGCAAACGTCCTGTTGTTCCCAGCATTGAGTGAACGATAAACAAACAAATATAAATGATCCATTTGTGCTCATTTGAAGCTCAAGCATTTATTGTTGCTTTGGTGGGAGGTTGCCTCTTGCTGTGTCATGAATTTAGTTTGTGGCTGGAGTAAAGAATGCTGTGGACAGAGATGTTGTGATTATGAGGTTTATGCAGGCAGAGCCAAAAGGTCTGTGTGAGAAGGAACACATTTACTGAGAGCCTGAGAGGAGGAGAACAGCTGTTGTGGGGACACAGAGTCCAAAAGAGCTTGAATCTTGCAAAATAGACACCCCCGAAAAAATGACTAACTACAGCAAGAGTTATAGTGGGATACCAAGGAAACCTTATTCAAAAAAATCAACTCATTTCATTGTCTAGCTTAGCAGTAGTGTAGTGGTGCGAAGGGCTGCTTGGCTCGGGCCTGTTTGGCTTGGTCCTGCTTTTACTTCTCATTTGTTGGGTTTCCTGTGAGGTGGGCCCAGCATACGAAATCAAAACATGTGCCACGGAAATGTGGACAGATTTAGGCAATGACTCACAGCAGTGGCCTGATCGTTATTCTGCTATATTGTTTCCTCTGTGGCAACATGGTCAGGATGAAATGTTTGAGCGAGTCTATATTCGTATGTAAGAAACATGTGGGCTAGTGCAGTTTGTTTCTCACTTTGTTTTAGAAGCTGTAGTCTAAAAGTGAACATACTGCTCTTTCTAAATGCTACACATTCAACTTTGGATTAGCTGTAGCAGGCAAAACCATTTGACATAGCCACAAGCCCAAGGATAGTTCAGAGGACTGGTTTGACATTTGAGGAATATTGATTTTAGATGAAAAGATAGACACCACTTTCATAGTGTGCCGCAAGTTTCCAGGTCTCATATTGCATGGACAAAACATAAGTGATCTTCCCATCAAAGTATGTTAGATAGCAAGTAGGTAAGTAGACAGCATAAAGAAAGGGCTGGATATTAGACTCACTACTTTTTCTTGAAAGTTAGCGGTAACTCGCGGCACTTTTTGGCTCAACAATGTGGGTTGTCAAGACCAGAGCTAGTCTAGCTGGATCCCCTTTGCCTCCAGTGTATGCGAAGGTAAATAAGCCATCTCTCAATATCCATATCTCAAAATATGAGTGTGAAATTTAAAGTAAATATTTTCCTTTCATTTGATATGAACTTATAGCAGTAAACAGTTTTTTTCATACATAGTAAACTTCATTTTTGCCACAAAGCGATGCTCTTGAAGTCGTCTACTTTCTGACTGTGATGACAGAGCCGTCATAGAGACTGATTGAGACATCGGCAGTAACAGGTGCTCTGCTGCACAGCATTGGTTGACAGATTTGTTAATACAGCCTTTCCACATTAGGCTTTTTTCTTTTAAATTAAAGCTTCACTGGCTCTATGGAAATCATGTCATCCTGGTTTGTCCAACTTTGCGGAGGACGTTCACTGAATTAACTCCAATTTGAATTTCCAATAAAATTACATCTCCTCCTTGTGTAATGCACTCTAGCTTTACACCCACGTGCATGAGCTAAAATTAGACTTTTCAGATTGGGTGCTGAAAGAGTGTGATAGAGGTCCACTGGTGTGGCAACATGCACGCTGTATCAGTTTCAGTGTGTTCAGTGAAACACGTGTACTGTAGGTTTCTGTGTGGACAACAGAACCAAACATACCGTGAGGAGAAGGAACGCTGCTGTGATAAATCATTTTACCAGATTTAGGGAAAAATATATTTAGTTACTGTAATAACTATTGAATTTTTCTCTAAGTAGGCTACCTGGTGGGAAGAGTTACTGCATGAAATACAGAGCGGGCTCAATATTATGCTTTTATTTGACTGAGTCACTTTGCATGAGAGTGCTACATTTCATTCGGGCTGACTGAAATCTGTAAAGTAAAGTAGTAGAAATTGTCAAATGAGCACTGGCAAGAAATTCTTGCTCAAGGTCATGCTGCTCCTACTTATTTTGTTATCAGTTTAATCATATTTGTCCACTTTAATGGCTGCTCATGTTTTTTCCCTTGAGACATCCAATTTCTGAGAATGTGGCTTGTTTTGTTAAATAAAAAAATGTGATTTGTATTTAAGCTACTATAGTCAATACTTATACATGAACAATGGATCTAGTATCTATGTCTAATGAGAAAGGGGCTTCTTATGATGAAAAATCCACATATCTGTCAGAATACTGTCACCTGACTCATAGTTCCCCTCAGTTCTACAGAGCGTTGTTGGAAACATCTTTCAGCTCACTTTGACTTTGGATCAATCATTGACTGTTTTTTACCACAGATCTGTTTAGCTTTGTTTTTCAGCTGAGACAGGGTCCCATGAACCTTCTGTAGACTGAACAGTACAAAGCTGAAGTTAGGGGGAAATTCAGTTGATCTAAAAGCAGAGGGAATATTGGTCAAAAATATGTTACTGCTTCTTCAGAGGACGGTATCATCATTTAAAATCAGTAGCAAAACTATATTGGTTATTAGTGATAACATCCAGCCCTTACGGCAACTTCACACTCACTGAGAAACAAGTTTGCTAACTGGAATTTAATATATTTTCCCAGATTAATATCTGTTATCCTATATTTGAACATACCATATATGTGACAAGCTCCACCCATCTTGAAACTACCAGGCTTGGTGGGCCTATCATTGAGTTCAAGCACATATGTACATATCCCAGTGTGTAAAAAAAAAGGTATGCATTGCTGTGCATAATTTGCTGATTTGTTGCTGTTTGTTCTTGGCCAACAGAGAGGGTGTGAAAGATGGAAGATAAAATTCCCAGCAGGCCCATTTGGTGGTGTTTGTCTGTTTACTGCATAGCTGACATTGTTTGGGGCTGCGGCTCAGTGGCTGCGGTGCCTCAAGAGGACAGCGAGCTGCCACAGAGGCTGGTGGTCAGGAGAGGGGGGCGTGTGTGGTTTGGGGTGGGAGGAGGTGAGGCTGGAAAGGAGGGACACTGAGTTACTACTGGAATACATAGAGAATAAACTCATATATTGACTAGCTAAAGACAAGAAAAAAGATAAGGGAATATAAATGGCAGTAGAACCATCTGCACAGTACAAATGCAACTCTAATGTAACACAAGAGAGTTAAAGGAAGTTCTCTAAAAGTAAACCACAGGTCTGTAAGAAGACTGGAGGGAAAGTGAGAGAAGGAAGGGAGGAACATAGTGAGTCAGAACAATGGCTGTCTTCATTTACGTCTGGAGGAGTATATTTTTGCCTCGCTGGCCAATGCTGCTAGGCTGAACGTCTCAAGTTATTTTCAGCTCCAGTCGTGGATGGCAGGGCTGTAATCAAATGAACATCAGGCCTGCCAGCGTTGAATAATAACTGGCTGGTTCATGGAAGAAATGAAGCAGTGACAGTGTGAGAAAAACATAAAAAAATCTTGTAGAGGAGAAGAGAATGACAGAGAAGAGGAGCGAGATGGCGCTTGAGTGTAATTGGGTGATGTTAGTTTTGTGAGTCACCACAACCATTGCCAAAAATCATCAGTTGTGCCATCATGCCTGTGTTCATATGTTCATTATTTTATTAGATAACCACACAATAATCACTTCAACCACTTATAAACAGTCCCTAGCATGTGTTCCATGAGTAGCGGCCTCACTTAATTCCACTGTTTTGCTTTTATCTTGTTTGCTCTGTCAGATACTCAAAGGTCCAACCAGATAATGTGACAACAAATTGTCGGAGAACAGCACAAAAGAAAAATGGAGAGACAAAATGGTAAGAAAGTCCGTAAAAAGACTGAGTTTGACTAAATGAGACATTTCATTGTGATGGATTTACTTAATTAGTGTTCAACTGTGTGCAGGAAATATCTCATCGCATAAAACTAAAGAGAATGGAATTAAAGGGAAGCCCCCTTACTCAGTGGAGACCCCTTATGGCTTCCGAATTGACCTGGACTTCCTAAAATACGTAGACGACATAGAGAAAGGCAACACCATCAAAAGAGTCCCGATCCAGCGGCGGAGCAAAGTTCCCCGGGCCAGCACTCTTCCGAGGCATCTCAACCCGTCTGGTTCTGGCCACTGCTCGAGCCTCTGGGGATCTACCGGAGCTATCGGCCCCAGGTCCCGATTGTCCGATGCCGATCATCACAGCTATGCTTCCTGGGCACGCGATCACAGGAGACCCCTTTCTCCCACAGGGCTCAAGTCTTTGTCAGAGATGGAGGCCAGAATCAAGGAGTTTGATGAGCAGCCTTTAGGTGAGCACATCAGACCTAATCTTCTCCGTGCCTCCAGTCTGCCTCTCACAGTATTACTAAGACAGAGCTCAGAGTCCACCGATGACCCCGGCAGCCTCCACAGTTCTAGGGATCACCTCGGAGGAAGAAACACCTCCTGTGAAGACATTTTATGCTCCCAAGATAGCCCTCGTCCTCGGGACTGCTCAGGGCTGGTGAGGCGCCTGACCGAGGCCCTTGAACATGTCGGGGAGCTGGAGATGGAGGTGAGGGTCATTCCAGAGCTCAGGGCTCAGATCGGCATCCTCCAAGAGGAACGAGAAATGCTTCGTCTGGGCCTGAATCCACAGATCCAAGCCCCTTCGATGAATGGAAGCACAGACCCTCATACTTTGTCCCACTATGGTACCAGGGAAATCAAAAGGCCCAGGCATGAAAGCCATGTTATGTTTCCTAAAAATCACATTGTCAGTCAAGACGATTCTAATCCAACACACGAGTGGAGGACTAGTACAGATCTGGACGAGCTGCTGACGGTGACGTCCCTGCAAGCGAAGGTGGCTGCGCTCGAGCAGAAGCTCCATGAAACTGGCCTGGAGCTCGAGAGGGCCGTAGGCCTACTGAGGGAGCAGCAGGAGGAGAGCAAGAGGAAAGACGAGAAGGTGGAGCACCTTATCACAAATCCTGCAGTGTGGGTCCGGGCAGAGAGGGTGGTTGTGGACCAGGACGGAGATGAGACGGTGGTGAGATCTGTTGAAACAGATTATGATAATGTCAGCTCCCTGAGTGTTGTAAGAACTGGGCCTGTAGACACAGCAGTAGTCGTCCCCCACATAAAGAAGATCAAGAGGCTCCTGGATCAGCAGTGGGCGTGTCTGTGTGCAGACAAGGAGTCAGGAGAGGGGGGTAAGCCACTCATACACCCCGACCCTAAAGTCAACTCCCTGCAGCAGGAGATGATGGGACTTGTTGACATCCTCACCTCCTACTACATCCAAAATGGACACAATGATGGAGACAGGATTCAGCATGAAGGTACTGTAGTCAAGAGATTGTACATTACATCACTGTACCTAGTGTTCACTGAGAGAGAAAACATTTCTCTGCATATTCCACAAAAGTCAACAAAAGAAAATTAAGTCAAATTTGCACTTCACGCAGCCTTAAAAAAGACTTTGTTGGAAACACACATATTTATAAAGTTTGTTAAGTTAACAATTGAAAAAAAAACGTAATTAATTTGTGTGTTACCATTTGTAACAATTTTATTTTTTCTCAGTGTTTATGTCTTCAAAAGGTCGACTGCTCACATTACACAAATCGCCTTTATCGAAACAAAGGCGATTTGTTATTTTGCTGCAACACTGAAAATGTTATCTTATTAAAATTGACTATAGGAGAGGTTGAATCATGGAGTTCATTAGTCAACTTCAGACTCCAACTTTAATTATCAGATGGTACTTGATGGTCTGAGTTTATATAGTTTGTATATCGAAGTTTAAAAAATGGGTGACTCAGCTTTGTGAAGCTATGTCTAAAGAATCCAAACCATGTTAAAAACATTGCTGCTCATCTGCATGTTGATATTCCATCATGTCGTCTGTGTCTCGTCTTCCCTGCAGACTCCAAATCCATCCTGAAGACAGATGGATGCGTCCAGACGTCAACAAGCCAACATTCTGGGGGTGTTAATGAAGGGTTAGTAAACAGCTCTCACTGCCTTTACCGAGCTTAAAAGTAATGTTTATTGGAACTCGACTGAATTTGAGGTTCTTTCGGCTACTCTTGCCTGGCTCTGACTGAGAAAATTATAATGATTTAAATCTGAATGATGAATACCACTCCCTTTAAAGCACGGGCTCCCATGTCCCATGAAATGGTAAATGGTCTGTATTTATATTGTGCTTTTCTAGACTTGATCTCCACTCAATGCACTTTACAGTGAAGTACGCTACAGTTTGCAATTCACACATTCACACACACATTCAAACATTTCTATGAGGGGCTATTCATGTTTCAGCATCTTGCCCAAGGACACTTCGGCATGCAGATGGGAAGACTGGGATCAAACCTCTGACCTTCTGGTTGGAGGACGACCGCTCTACCTCAGCATACATTCTTCATTTTCCAACGCCTCAGATCAAAATGTATTTCATCATTCTAAATTAGAATAATCCTGAAGGACAGAAGACTGTGTATTTTTTAATGGTCAGAATTACAAAAAACATTGAATGGGATATACAATCCACTTGTAGGAAATAATCAGCTGAATCTTTTTTTTTTACTATTTTTTTATGTCAAGCCACAGCTGCTTAAGGAATTGACTCAAAGAGTGATTGGATTATCCTAAATTATCCTTAACATGAATAATCTCTTCCAAATACCTTACTCCAAAACGAGCCAAATGAGACATCATGGGGGAAAATGGATGGATTGGCTTTAAGGTTGATGACAGCAGCTGTAAATTTCAAAAAAGCAATAAAGTTAATGCAGTTTTTTCAGGGAATTGAAGCATCTTTGTTTCTATTTAAACATCCCAGTGTTTGAGAGATCCAAGAATTCAGTGCTTAAAATGATGCGTAATTTTCTTTTCCTTAATTTTCATAAAGAACAACCACAATTCGAAATCTTGGGAGAGAAGTTGTGAACGACAGCGTTCGGCAGAAGGAGAGCAGCACCAGCCCCGGAGACATGGCTGCTGCCCAGGTGGATGCAGACCCAGAGATGAGACGGGTGGAGGGAGAGCGGCACATGAGCCCAGACACACAGATGATATCGGGAGGAACAGGATCAGGGCGGACAGATGGAGGCGTAGCGTCTGTGGAAGCAGAAGCTCCGGTGAAAATGCCCAAGACGAAACCAAAGCCTCCAGGAGAACAGATGGAGAGGTGCTCTGGCTCAGAAACAACCCCAGGGGGCAGGTGAGAGGACCAGAACTAATGCTTTATCAGTGCTGGTTTAGTAAATGAAATAGCTCCTCCAATAAATGTTTATTTCATTTCAATAGAATGTATTCCTGAATATGTGAGGTAAATCCCCGACGTGATGATTCACCAAGCACACATGTTCTTCTCTTTCAGGGAGACTGTGAGTGCAGATTTTATGACTGCATGTCAGTTCCTCAATGAGCACATGGAAAACATGCATAACCCCAACGATGATATGGTATGTGTTGTTAAACAGAGATTTTTCATTAAACCTAAAGAAAGTCATTAATTAATACTGAAGCTACTTAAACTCATATGTCTTTAGGTAAACAGGAAACAGGACTCAACTTACTAAATGTAACTTAAAGCTGCCCAATCAATATGTTGTATTGTTGATATCAACCAGCTAAGGACATTTTAGTATCTTTCAGCGCATTGTTTAGATTTTGTAGCCTGTTTCTCCAATGAAACCATGTTTCTGGCTGTTTTCAGTGAGAAACTAATCACATACAACCTCCTCACCAAACAATACACACAGTTAACAACTAGCTTTGAACATAGGCAAGATTAACCAACAGATATTTGTTGGTGGAGACCAAAATAAAGCGAATATTGGACTAAACACTGCCACCAAAAATAAATTCTAATGTTGCTACATGTTTTTAGGATGTGAAAATAGCTAAATTGTTGAACTGTTCACCTTAATAACTTTATACTGTGACAATCCAGTGACAATATGTAAGTGTTATGTTCTGTAACAAGTCCATTAATACTGCTTAAAAGGTTGTCCATGTACTGTACACTCTGCTGGTCAAATGTCAGAATGCATCATCCAAGGTTTCCATCCTTCCTGTATTCCTGTCTGTTTCTCCAGAGGAAGGCCCTTGTCGTGTTGTTTCAGTATTGGTTCAGTGCGGCGGCAGAAGAGGCCTCAGTGGCCAGCAGGGTGGCTATGTACCTGAAGGAGGTGAAGAAATCCACACCTTCACTACTGGCCTTCCTCATCAACCTGGCCGACGACAACGGCAACACGGTGCTGCATTACAGCGTGTCCCACTGCAGCTACGACATCGTCAGCCTGCTGCTGGAAACAGGTAATACCACAGAGTTACCAGTTTGTGTTTTTTTTTTACAAAGTAATCGCTGCAATGTTAATTTTGATTATCTCTGTACTTCAGGTGTAAGTAATGTTAACCTGCAGAACAACGCTGGCTACACAGCAGTGATGCTGGCCTCACTGACGGCCCCTGATGGCCCTGGTGGCATGGAGGTGGTCCGGAAGATAATGGAGCTGGGCAACATCAACATTCACTCCAGTCAGGTAACGTGTGGCTACACTGATTAAAATTACAGAAAATGAATAACTCTATAAATGAATAATTGATTTAAATAGCAATGTTTTTACAAAGCGCTTTACAAGGTAGGAACAATGAAAATAAGACAATGGAACATGAGCAGAGAAAATAGAACAATATCATAAAAATAATTGAATTGTAAATAACGAGGATTAGTACATGTAAATAAGAGCCAGAGTCAATCATCTGTAGAAGCTTTCATAAAAGGTTAAGATTTAAGAGGAGATTTAAAAGGAGCTGGAGAATTAGTCTGTCTGAGTTCAACGAGGAGCAACTTCCATAATGAGGGAGCTTGTTCCAGTCTAAATGGAAGATTGCATCTACTCCCACTCAAAATGGAGGGTCACTCTATTGTTTTTCACATGTGCATCAGTTTGCATTTCATAATAGTTACAAATCAGTTCTGAAAATTCCTTTCACACCTCTGAGCGAAGCCATTTAAAGAAGGCTGTGAAGGACTTGGGGGAGCAGTTTAAAAGATGTGAGAATATAACAGCAGGGCCGACCCTCCCCATAAGACAACTTTCTGTTTGCCACTATGGTCCCGCAGCCACCAGGAGCCCCCCCCCAAGTCATACATCGCATTTGCTGGATTAGGGTGGCTACTATAGCACTTGCTACTGTCAGTATTGTGTGATAAGGCAACAGCAAGGATCATCACGTATGTTTGATCCAAAAACTCCGTCCCCCTCCGTCAGTCTGTGAAAAATTATTTTTGTAATAAGGCACCTTTAAAAAGGAAAATTTTTGCATGATCTATATTCCAAGCCTGAATTTTATTATTCAAATACAAATTGAATATTATGTTTGGTTTGATTATAATGACTGGCAGTATGACTGGTGTATCCACTTCAAGCATTGGCCCCCAAATTGTATCCTTAGGCCCCACAGATGTGTGAAAACCATGGAGGGTCCAATGAATGACACTATCTTGCATTATGGGAAATATGGTCTTGTGTTTTTTGAAGATTGATCCACCCTGGAATTGCATCCCTCTACAGAGTCCTTTATCGACAACAATTCTCCGTCTGTGTCCCATCCTCTCTCGCTCTTTTCCTCACAGACGGGCCAAACAGCTCTGCACTTGGCGGTGAGACACGGCCGAGTGGTGATGGTCCGCCTGCTGCTGAGCTGTGGAGCCGACACAAACAGCCAGGACAGCCAGGGCACCACGGCCCTGATGTTCGCGTCGGAGAGGGGGCACACACACATCGCACGGCTGCTGCTGGAGAGGAGCCAGTGTGACCTCACCCTCACTGACAAGGTGACACTGAAGCGCACAAGTCCCATGGAGTATATATTTCCAATATTACCCCCTGACAGCCAAGTGTGAGATACATAGTTGCAGTTGTCGCAGTATGAATATTTCCAAAAGAATAACAAATAATTGGACAACATTTTCTTAAAAATTCTACAAGCAGCACCCTGAGGTAATACGATTTCATGAATTCAAAAGGATAACTCCAACTCGATTTCTCTTGTGAAATCCTGGTTTTATAAGAAAATGGCACAACTTTACTACGCACATAACTGAACTCAAAAGGGAGCTCATACTTTGTGCATGTGGGTGGACCGAGTGTGTGCATGCAGCAGAATAGAGCTTTCCCAGGATTAATCGGGGATACAGTAAGACAAATCTCCCTGGGCTGAGATGAGCTAATCCGCCAACAGTAATTTATCTGCCAGTCTGGAGCGAGTGGAAGCAGGGAAGAGGGCTGCTATATGCATCTATTACTTTTGATGCAGTCCACCTTAGTTTCAGAGGAAGAAAAGACAATAAACCACGGGTGTCCAGTCTCAACTGTGCAACATATACAATTATATCTCACCTCAACACAAACCCTCATTAATTAGACTAATTAAACTCCAGTAAATATGAATTCTTAAACCTATGAACTGAAAATGCAACCATGCGGATTAGTGTTTGATTTCAAGGTGCAGCCTCAATCTTGCACCATGAAACTCTTCCAATGAACACAATGACAAGAGTCCTCCTGCCAGGCAGAGAAGCTTTGTACCTGAGCCACACGCTAATGTCCAGATTAGAATGTAAAGTCTATTTCAATTTTTGCTAGTTCAGTTGAACATGTCAGCAGTAACATAATAAAATCAGTCTTATCATTTAATAAATCTCTGTCTGTCTGTATGTGGAACCCATATCTGAGGAACAATTCATTTGATTGGCTTCACGCTCGGCAACTGGGTTATTAAAGGCCCAAGGAAGTGCAGTGTCTAATCTGCTGTTGAGACACTTTCAGTATTTATAAACTGTGAATGTAGCGTTCGGAAGCAGCGGCGGCTGTGACTCATCAACATAAGAGACGTTGTCAGGACAACACAGCATTCATGTCAACGGCAACGGATTCACCAGTTCAGGGATCTGTGCACTGGGTCGAGCTTCACAGAACATGCAGCTTCAGGGTTCTGTGGCCTGAGTCTTTACTGCTCAATGACTGCAGGTCACTTTTACAGCCAGAGAAAGAAAGCTGCAACCAGCATTACCAGAGAACACCCTTCCAAACAGGCAGGTTTAGAACAGCCACTGCAGTTGTGTCTCTAACAACAGGAGTGAATCTCAGGGGATCAACAGAGTCAGTGGGATTCATCCTCAAGCTACTGCTGAAGTCCTCACAAAAGTTCGAAGAAATCCATCTAGTAATTGATTTTGAATACTGCCAGCATGGCTAAAATTACAGGTGGATAAGTAAATCTTTATCTTGTGTGTCAAACTTCATTTGACTTTTCTTTCTCTCTATCCTCCAGCTTGGTCAAACTGCCATCTCTATTGCCATGCAAGGTTCCCACACGGACACAGCTGCCCTCCTGCAGGCCCACGCTAAGGCTCGACTTCTGTAGAGCTGGAGAATCTGATCAGAATCTGGAGATATAATGAACCTCTTACACGTGCTCCTTTCCGTCTGATGCACCTTAAAATGCAGTTTAAGGTTGATGCTATGTGCCTGGATTGACTTCTTTCTTCCATGATATTGTTTTTGAATCCAGGACTTGTGCCGCACAAGTATTAACTCAAGTTTTGTATGAGATGACATCATCAATGAGAGAGGTGGGGCTTTCAACAAGGGTTTGTTGTGATGGCTTGTGCAGTAAAATGTGTTTTTGTAAGTTAGGCTTGATCTTTGCACAATCAAGTATCAGCTTCCCTCAACAAACTATGCAAGGAAAATATATATTTATAATAAGTAAATTGTTATTGTCATGATAAAATGGTCCTTATCACAGGTGCTTCTCTGTTTACGGAGGAAAAGCAGAGGCTGCTATTTCCATTATTGCGGCAGATCAGCACTTTTTGTATAAAATAAAATGTGTGTAAAATATATCAGGACATGTAAAGTACTTGTTGAATGCTGCATGATGTGTACATGAAATACAAATGTAAACCAACCTGTTGATTTATCGCTATAGCAATTTCAATAATGAAGGTAACAATGTTTGTTTTTAATAAAAATCGGGGGGAAATAGATGATGATGATGTCTATTTTCAAACAAGCAAACATGTCCTTAAATACACAAGTTGAATTGTCAGGCTGCGCTGGAAATCCAGCAGGGGGAGCAGTTCCTCCATTCCAGCATCACCACTACCTGCCAAATAACACACATACATAGAGCAACACTATTCTCAATTCTTAAAATGACCATACCCAGGGGATTAGATCTAATCGCCTTCAAGTGTGGCAGACAATTATAAACAGGACACCCACTGAATTGTAGTAATTCCTCAGTGAGAGACGCCACAATGAGATTCACCTGCAGTCACAATGGATGGCAGCTGGAAAGGCCCAGTCAGGCGTGAAAACAGCTGTGTGTGTATGAGAGTGGCCCTTTGTTCCTTGAGCCCATTGGGGAACAGTAAGTGTCAGAGCTTTTATTTTTGCTGCAAAGACTTGAGATTATATTTGTGTGACACAGAGGACTGAGCGTGGAGACGGAGGAGGAGGAGGAGGAGGAGGCTGGATTTCCGTCTGAAAGAGCAAAGCCACCTCATTTCCCCTGGGGATTTTTTTTCCCCCAGCCTCGCCGACCGACTGCCCCGCCACTGTGATGAACCCTTAAATCAGCATCCTTCTCTAGGGTCGCAGATTAAATCTGAGCAAATTCTATCATAGAGTGACGTACTGCCGGCTAAAATTAAAACAATGGCCTGAAATAAATGAACAATAGAATAAAAGACCCGTGACGATACGTATTCATGCGAGTACAAAGGCCACAGAGATATGTAGACATATACCATCCCCCAGCCTGACAGACCGTCACACCACGATGAATAAAGGTTGATATGGTGGGCTGATATGTGGACCAATGAATTTCTACTGCAGGCACCACTAGATTATTAAAAAAAACTAAAGTACTCATTACATAATGTCCAAATGGGGTGGGAGGAAAACAAGGAGGCTGATGAGTCTGAAGGCATTTGCCTGGTTTCCCTTTAATAATGGTATTGGACTGGATTTATCTGCCACTGTTTGTCTGTCTGCTGATGGATCACAAACAGTCAGGATGGATACAAGACAGCATGGGCTCATAATAGATTTGGAATGCAGAAGCAACACATTCTCCTTCAGTCAAATAAAAATGTGAGCAATAGAACACACATTGGTAGATTGAAACATGTAGTCATTTTGCTGTGGCAGCCTTACTTGGTCTGGTATGACCAGCGGCAGCTACTTAAAACCGTAGACTGTTTATAATAATTGTCGTATATTCTGGAAAGTGAAGCCAAACCAAGACCGGTATTCTATCAAATGACCAGTAGGGGGCGATTCTACAGGTTACAAATAAGTCCCTTTCTATTGAAGTCTATTAGAAGATGACCTTACTTCACAAATTAACATTTTCATACTGCGTTTATGGTCTCAATCTCTAGTGTTAAGCCTTCTTCAATACAGCATGATGTTCATTTAGTAAATTACGGTCTCACTTAGAGTCCAACTGATGATAAAGCACGGCATGGATACTTCACAAACCAATAGGGGATGACAGGTAGGTTGTCACTTGCTTATATGAGATCAAAGTAATTAGAAAATAAACACACCATACCTGATAAGGAGACTTGTTTGTTGATTCCTTCTTGTGGGCCCACTCATTCTCAGGTCGCCAAAAGATGATGATTGACATTAACATTTAAACGGCTAAAGTGTTAGCAAATAATATTTATCAGACATACAACAATAAAAGCATTCATTTAGAGACCTCTTGTGGCCAACCTGATGAATGCGGGTGCGACATTCACATTCATTTATTTATATTTTTGATCTTGACTATATCTGAGAAAATTTCAGCCTCATTAGCTGCTAAATGCTCATCTCATCGACTGTATATGAAGACAGACAACATGTCTCCACTTCTTCCCACTCATCAGAAATGAAGCCAAAATATCCCAGACAGGAACGCTGCCATCTTACGCATCATACGCGAGTCATACACAAGTCAGTCACAGACGTCAATCATGATGTTTTCTATTTAAACACAAATATTTGATCAAGAATATACATCTGACCTATTAGTTTGGTTTTACGGAGGCAGGGTTTATAACCCATACTGCAGCCAGCTACCAGTGGCTGATTGGGTGCTTTGGCGGCTTTTCTGGAGCGCTATCTAGTCATCCATCTTTAAACACAGTCCCAACTAGTTCACCAACTAGTTGGTAAGTTTGTTTGCTGTTTGATACTCATTAATGTCCATACATTTCCTTTTTATTTTTTCTTCTAACAATCTGTAACTGTGTAGGCCACACTGACCATTGGAACCATAAGAAAATATTTACTAGTGCAGGTTTAAATCAACTGGTTTAAGAGTTGAAAAAAAGAGTTGATCAGCAAACTTTAGAGGCTCGCTCTAAAGCTCTTCAGTGACACTAAAATATTCCTTTTGGGTGGTGTACTTGAGACAGGCGTACTATTTGATCATGTGTAGAAGATGAGGACACAGCACACATTGTGGAAATTTTCAGTTGGATTTTATATATCAATATATAGAGATATTCAAAAGCATCCATTACAGAAAATGAAAAAGTGAAAGCAGTTTGGTCTTATTCCAGTTTATCTTTGCCTTTACAGTGATCCCTGTCCTCCCCCCCCAAAAAAAAACCATAACGAGGGAACATTTTAAAAGTAAACAAAGGCACAAACAACCAAAAACCAAATCATGTCATTAACACTGAGGTCGGGGAGCGTTGCAAGGATGTGAGAGGGGACACGGTGTGTTAACAGAAAGATGGAGGTCAAACGATGCACGGCAAGAAAACAACACAAATCACTTTGGTGGGTAATTCAAAGTTTGTACAATCAGGGAATGCAGAGCTTTATACAAATAAATTAATATACCTGTCGACACTTTATCTAAAATCTTATGTACAGCTTTTCTTTTACATAATCCTATAATACATTATCAAAAACCTTATGAAAGCATATTTACAACTCAATGAATCAAAAAGCACCCTCAGAGCTTCTCCAGTCTCACAGACACAAGCACACACACCCACACCCACACACACTCACTCGCACACGCACACACACACACACCTTCATACACTATTTTCCTCCATGCAATGCACAGAAGGCATTCTAAGAGGGCTGTGCAACAAAGAGCATACAAAACAGTTTCAAATATGGCTGTGGGATGAACGTTAGCACTCACATGCATAATAATGAATACACACACACACACACACACACACACACACACACACACACACACCAGAGTTTTAAAGTTGTAAGAATGGAGTAACAGCGTGAATGACAGGTATAAACCAGCACGGAACACACTCACTGACAGGACAAGTCGGCCTCATACTCATTACATCAGAGTGGGATTCGTGTTTTTGTGTGGTTACATCACATGACAGGTCACTCTCATCATGCAGCCACCAGCTGGGCTCTCCCACATTGCACTATCCCCAACTGTCTGCTTGGATATCGGCCACCTCAGGAGGAGGCGTGCGGGCACGGAATCTCACACGCTTTTTTTTGTGAAAGTGTGCGTGCATGTGTGTATACATGTGTCAGTGTGTGTTGCCCGGAACAAAGAATGGCTGCGCCGTCAGTTGGTGAGCAATTATGCATGCTGTGTGTGTTTTCAGAGGCCAAGTGCACATTGTCTCCGTCGTCTGGAGATCAGCGTGAGCCAGCCAGCACTGCGCCCGGTGTGTGTGTTCGTGTGCACGTTTGTCACAGTCGAATTCAGGTGATCAAAGAAAATCAAAACACTGAAGTAATTATTGTCAACCCACGTAACTCAGTCTATTGCGTCTCCCGAACCGTTTGGCATCTAAAAATGTCCCAGTAAAGAGGAAGCAACTCCTGTAGTGTATTCCACTTTCTCTCTAACCATCACAATCTCTCTGCTCACAGAAAACCAAGGTCTAAAGATTTAATTTGTTCATTTTTCTCCTTTCCACTCACTTGCTGTACTCTCCCAAAACTCTGGGACGTTAGAGGTAAATTAATAACTGTGAAATGCAGGACAACCCACTTCTACAGGTTTGTCTCTGAACCTGAAAGTAAGAATAAGATGTGGGTGATAAAATCAATCTGAGAATAAAAAAATCGTACAGAAAACACATCAAGGACAATGTTAACTACACAACACGGCTTCAGTAATGACATTTATGATTGATTCTGACACGAATCTGTACAGATTGTCCCATCAACGCAGGTACTGTCCCACTTCCACAGCTCCTTCTCATTCCTAAACTGTGTTCCCAGAGCTCCGCAGCCCACTGGGAAAAGCACAGAGCCAGAGTTAGTACATCAAGGACGTAACATAACCTCTCACTAGCCCTGTCACAAAATATAAGACACACAGCACACACCTCACTAAGTTATCAATGTAAAAGACGACTCACGACAGGAACCAGTTTGACTCTGTATCCCAGCTTAGGTCAATTTTGGCACACATTTTTAAACTCTGTTATCAATTCTCAGTATTTACCAGAGGAAAAATAGATCCAGCTCCAGCACAGAAAAGGTTTGACACGACTTATTGTTTTTCAAATGGAAATTGGCATAGTACAGGGCTGTGAATGGCTGCTAATACACTGGATGATATGTAGTTCGTCCCTTCAGCAGACTCAGTCCAAGTCACCCTGACCTCACTGTGTGCGCGTGTGCCTGAGCGGCCATCTTCTCCGGGTGTTGCCCCTTTTCAGATCACTTTGCGGTGGAGAGCATCGGCTGCTCCGTGTACCAGTGAGTCCCTGGATCGGGCATGCTGCCCCCGAGGGGCAGCGCGATGAACTGCGGGCAGGTCCCACCTCCTGCCCCCACCACCCCCATGCTGACGCCTTGCTGGTACGGGTGGTGGTGCGTGTGGTGCCCCATGCCGTCGGTCCGGCCGATGTGGATCTCGTCCTCTTCGCCCTCGCCGGTGGTCTTGCGGTAGACGGGGTTGTCGAAGTTCATGCTCTTGGTGGAGTTGCGCCGCCAGTTCCGCCACACCAGGTAGACTCCGGAACAGACCAGGCCGAACACCACTGTGGCAACGATAGGAACTGCACGCGATTAACACACAGCGGCAGGGAAATGGGAAGGGGGCAGCGTTAACAAGGCAGAACGAGTCCATGGCATGAAAGGAGAGGCACAGGGAGGAGCGGCACAGGCATGCAGGGACAGAGAGGGGCAGCGGCACACAGGCTGTGTGTGTATGTGGCTCAGCCAATCGTCAGGTCAAAGTCAGGTCAAACACTGACCAGGAGATTTTTGACTCAGCTCTGCTAAGCTATACTATTATCTATATCATCTAAAAATCCTCACACTTCATCACTATCTGTTGGCAGCTCATGCTCAGCAAATCTGACCTTGAATAAATCATGTTATTTGGATATATTTTTTTAATAATTAAATTCACAAATTAAGCTTCATTCTTTCTCTTTTTCTTACATCCTCTTGCACTGTCTGCTCACCGGATGAAATGCATTATGAAAACTGTCCATCTAAACTTATTGGCTTACTCATGTTGTTCATGTTAATTTACACGTTGCAGTAGTTCTGCATCTTCACACATCAAACTGTACATGAACAAAAGATTCTACAATAACATCTTCCACATTTGCAGTTTGTTTGTTATCCTCTATATAATTTTATAAGTGTTGTCAAAGGAGGACCAGCTTACTTGGGAGAAAATACTCCCGGAGGAAATTCATATTTAAATGTAACTGTGTTCTTCTATAAACTGTGGTGTTTGTCTAGTCTTTGCAAAACCAAAAACATGAGAGCAAAAGTGTAAGTAATAAATTAAACTGTGTTTTTATCAGTTGTAATTTATTCTGCAGTCATTAGAATGTTGGGCTCCTTGGCCTCCGAGTCGTAAACAACATTGAAGGCTAATTGGCACATCATTAACTAAATACTCTGAGGTTACAGGCTAAATAAACCTGTTTAAAACAATTACACAAATTCATATTTGCTAAATAAAGTGAAGCTGGTTAAATCAACAATAAGAGTTTATGCAGACGTCTCAGCAACTTCATAACATTAAAAGATACAGAAAATATGTTAGTCAGACAAATTGATCTTACATATTTCGCTATCATGGTTATAATATTAGGATTTACTTGCTCTGCATTGAAATAAATAAACAAATCTGTTTATTTCCATGTGTTACAAATGGATTATCACCTTGTTGACCTAGTTTTTGCTTCAGGCTTTCAAGTTTGTACTCTGGGCCTTATCACACCTGAACGTCTGAATCAAGGTTGATCCGGTTAGTTTTAGTTTCACACTGAATATTGCTTGTTTCCCCATTTAAGGGATTAATCTGCCACTGCTATGATGTAACCTACATGTGCTGTGTAGTAAAAGATAGATGGGTGTAGCGGCAGTAGCTAAACAACCTAACCAGCCATTAGAGGTAGGAACATTTTCTAAGTCTATTTTATTGCTCTGTTAAACTCCAGGGACAAAGTATCTACTGACAGGGAGGCCTCAGGCTGTAGCAGCACCCAACACCACAACCCAGCGTGAGGGGAATGATGCAGCGCGGCAGAGATGTCAGATACAGAAAATGACTAATGAGATGAACCTCCGAGAAGAAGACCTGTGGCTTCTCTCGTCCCGCCACGGCAGGGTCAGTGAATTGAGCACAAGCAGAGAGGCCATGGGCGTCAGGTAGAAGGCAGCAGGCCTTTAGTGTGGACGGACAGACGCGGGGAAAAGGACGCTTCGGGTGACTCACCAATGGGGATGACCACTCCCAGAACAGCTACTGTCAGGTTCTCGCCCAGGAGGAAATGGTCCCCTCCAGCTGCAGGGAGAGAGCAGACCAGAGAAAGAGGAGTTAGAGAGAGAGAGAGGCTAGAAACACAGCGGAGCCAGAGAGGATAAGAGTGGGAAAGCGTACAGGACCGTTAATAAAAAATATGTATGAGAAGTAGACTTAAAGATAAGCGGGACGGAAAAGCAGATTGAAGAGGAGGGAGATAAAAACGGAGCGGGTGATCATGCGTGTGTGGCCGTGAGTGTTTTACAAAGAGCGACAGATAGAGTAAAAAAGACGTTGGAATAAGAATGAAATAGGGGGGGGGGGGGGGGGGGGGAGAAATGATGAGTCGGTTGGCGTTCCTGACTGCGACCTTGACGACGCACCCTGACCTTCTAAGCTCCATCCATCTTTGCTCTGTCTGGCTCCAATGTCACCTCACGGCTCGCGCTCATTTACATACTACACACTTACTAACACGTACGTTTACACTCTGTGCAATGACACAAGAGCACACGTGGCCCTCGCAGACATGCGACACTCCGCTCTGCACAATTTATGAAGGGACAGCCGACGTTTCCTTGGCGGCGAGGTACCATCCATCACTCCTATTAAAGTCAGTCCAGCGTGGTCGTCGAGTCTCGCAGATATCTCACTTTAATGTCATCATTACAGTGAGGATGAGGCTGTTGGCTACATTACAAGTGTGAGTAGGACTAGAGGATGTGGTACTTGGCAGGGGACGTCGACGCTCAGGTGAAAGTTGTGCTTGCAGAAGACTGAGCTCATTCTCATTAGAAATGTTAAAACGCACACAGCGAGCACTCTTAAAGTCATAAATCTTTTTGTTTTCATAAATCGCAGTCAACTTACAGTGCTGTGACACGCTGCTGTCCCCCGCAGCCGTGGTGGAGACGACCACTGCGCTGGCTGTGGAGTGGGAGCCCAGCGCCTTCGAGTCCTGCGACGACAAAGGCTTGAGAGTGGAGAGGGGCGTGAGGGGGTCCAGGGCACCAGGGGGAGCAGTGGTCAGGTGGGGGGTGGCGTCGGCCTGCGATACTCCCCCTGATGGTGGAGGCGAGTCTCCATCGACAGCTGCACCAGTGCGAGGTGTAAGACCAGTGGGAGGTGTGGACGTCAGCGTCGCGTTGTTTCTTGGTGCTGTGGGAAGGAAAGAAGGAGCAGAGGAAGAAACCCTGAGTGCAAGAAAGTGAATTATTCCAAATGTGGTACAGCCCCTGATAATGTGATTTCAAGTCTTAAGTATTTTTTTCTTTAGCATGAGTAATATTTTTGACATTTTGGGAACTATTTCCTTTTTAGTAAACAAATCAGAGTGTGTCCCCAAATTTCAAATTTTAAGATAAGACAAATAATCTCATCATGTAAAATAAGGATATAACATCCATGGATATTGATCATTAACGGTCCAAACTCCTGTGCTTCATCAAAACTATGTGGGTGGGGATAGTGAATTAAATGTGATTGACAGTGACCCGCTGACGTGAGCAAACAATCAACTGTTGTCACGTTGTGATTCAAATGTTAGAGACGGTGTCGCAAAATACTGAATTCAGGAGATGTACGTTTTTTTCCTCCCACTGTAGTGTGTGTAAATACTGTTCTATATGGATTTATTCAGTTGTATTTCTGTATTAAATTAAACCTTCCATGTTCTTTTCAGATAACAACATGATCAGTGGCACATAACACTGCTTTATGAAAAAAAAATTGAATGGCATAATGGCTATAAAAGATCATAATCAGAAAAAAACATATTATATTGTTTTATATTATTATAGTATTTTTTTCCAGATCTAATTTATCAGTTTGCATAGTATTCAAGGTTACTGTATCCCCCACCTGTTGCTTAGCAACCATCCTTTATCATGTCAGCTACAGTATGTTGCTCGGAGGGAACATATCTAGTGATTAATTATCAATTATTAGCCACTAAAAGATAAATAAGAATAGATTGATTACAAATCCTCTACTGTGTTAGCTCTGTGACAAATTGTGTAAAGGCAGTTATCAATCCTTTTGAGTTTAAGGCAATGTTACTCACATTAAATGTGAAAATGTTTCAGTTCTCCTGGTTATAAACATTCCAAATACGAATATCATTTGTCATCATGTGTTATTAATAACCTTTTCATCCTTGTTAACTTAGTATCTGTTGATTTTTCTGTTTTGCTTTGCTGTTACTTTAACACTCAATGCTCTAACTGTGTGAGGTATTCATTAAAAAGTCTATTATTGTTATTATGTGTGACACTATTTGCTCAGCACTATAAGCTATTGCATTAAGCAACAAGTCTCTTTTTAATCCAGTTGCAGCTTCTGGCCAGAATCCCATAACTGTCCCCTCTGATGACACACAAAAACCAAAAGCTCTGTAAAGTGAATCAAAATCACATTATCTGCACAGTGAGCACGGCGACGCTCTGCCCAGCTAATCCCCTCAAGTGCTATTGATTTACTAAATACCCTCAATTACCAGAGAATAAACACCGAAGATGACCACATTATCAATAACCGGAGAACAAACACACTCACCTGGCACGCAGCCCCTCATGTCGGGCCCCAGGACCTGTCCGTCGGGGCAGGCGCAGGTGTATTTGGGCGAGTGCTCGGTTATCTGCGGAGCCTTAAGACACAAGTACTCGCAGCCCCCGTTGGCCACGCTGCCCAGATTACAGCTGTCAGGGCCTGCAGACAGGGACGCAGAGACAGAGGAGCGAACATGAAGAATTACACAGTTATGGTTACGTAAATAAGATTATCACTTATTCAGCTTAGGGAGAGAGCGGCGAGTCAGAGAGAGAGAGCGACAGAGGAAGCTGCTCTACTCTTATGGTTCCCCGCTGTGAACAATGTTGAATTCCCTTTCAACAAAGCCCATTACTTTGCGTAAACAAAAACTAGGAGAGTACAAAGAATGAAATCTGGCAACTGCAGGAAGTTGCTGTTAATAATAATCAGGTTCTGCGCAGCTTGGCCTGAGACAACTCCACTGTGGTGGTCCTTAACTTTTGAGTTAACACAAACTAGGGAACATACAGTGTAGGAATGGTAAATGATGAATGGATTGTGATAATGTAGAGCTTTTCCAGTCCTATTGGCCATCTACAGCACTTTACAGTGCATGCCGCATTCGCACACATGCAGCACTTTTTCTAGTGCACACTCTTTATAGACTGTTGAGCCGTCAAGAGCAACTTTGGGCCCAGTATCTTGCTCATGGACGCAATGAGACGCAGACTGGAGGTGTCGGGGATCGAACTGCCAACCTTGTGATTAGTGGATGACCCTCTACAGCTGCTTTCAGACTTGAACTCTGGATTATGTCCTGATATTCTCAAGAGGGCTGTTAGTAAATCCAAGTGAGAGGCTCTGGACTTCCTCCTGAGTTTCTCTTGCCAGTCCCCAAGTAAAAACTCTGGATAGTGTCCCAGTGAGGTAATGTGAGAAAACAGCAGCTGGTTTGTCACAGTGTCAAAGTGGGATTGTTGATGACGTATCTAACACACGACGTATGCAAAGCTGACAAAAAACTAATTAAGACAGGATGAAAAAGCGGTGCCATACATGTAGAAGACATTGAAGATAATAAGAGTTTTTTGAGATGTGCTGCTCTGCTGAAAACAATAACATGATCTCCGCAGTGGAATTAATACTTTACATCCTGCCTCTGTCTGCTGCACCAGCTGAACGCTCCGGAGATTTCTTTGTTTGTGTTAACATATCTCAACAGAGAATCTTCCTCTGGACAAAATCCAAACCCAATTGTGAGTTCATGGCAGAACACAGCTTATATTTCCAGAGCTACAGCCGACCCCTCAAGATTGAACTGGAAAAATTGTGACAACAGGCAGCCGGAGACAGATCTGGAAACTGAAAAATCACAATCCGTCACTTTCACGATTAAGTGGTGTGTTCGGTTCAATCCTAGACAGTCCTGTGAGAGAGAAGCGGGTCTGAGGCAGGGATTTGACGGACGTGCGAATGAACTGCTGCTCCCACAGCTTTGATCACTCCGCCACAGTCACAGGCCTCAGTATCATTTATTCATGTCGCATGGGTTGAGATGGACCCACAGAGGAAACATGGTCAAAGAGAAACGACTCCGCTCACATGATCACAGAGCGATGAGGTGTGTTGGCACACCAGCAGACACACATGCACACACACACACACACACCTTGCGGCTGCCGCAGTTGGTGGAAGACCACAATGTCATGGGGGTCGTTGAGGTTTTCAGCCAGCGTGTGGACGTCTTCCCCTGTCAGCCTGTTGGCCATGAAGACTGCCGCTCTGTCTCTGTCTGTCCAGTAGATCCGGTCCTGAGAAAGAGGGGACACCAAACGTTAATATTGTGTAAAGTACACCACAAGTTCATCAGGGTTGTGTTGAACTTAACGAGCGGGACATTGCGGCAAACAGAAATACTGCTTCATACTTACAGTCCATAATTTAAGGGCATGGCCGTGCTACGGCTTTTACAAGAGGCAGTTTAAAGAAAGATGTATCAACACTGCTGATGACCTTGTTCAGGCTCTGGACATCGTGCATGTAAAGAAACCTTTAATATGACTGTAACTGAGAGAAAGTGTATGACAGGAATGAAATAAAACAAGTGCATATGATACATGATAAGAAGCTCGTGGACCAATGACCTAAACAGAGAGAGAGGAGGCTGAGAGATTTTACAGAGCCTGGCTCGCAGTCTTCACAAGTCTAATTTATTGGAGGAAAAATAATAGCAAGGAGAATTAGAGCGAGTGAATTATGCACTGATGCATATTTGTTGCCACACAGAATCTAATTCATTGTCTTTAGTTGGAGAGAGGGAGGGAGGGAGGGAGAGAGAGAGAGAGAGAGAGAGAGATATGTTAATTTGGCCTTTGCTGCAAATGGGATGGGATGAATGCATGAAGGAGATGCATATGAATGTTCAGAGGCAACACGAGGTTTGTATTCAGCAGCAGTGAGCGACAGGCAGGTGATAAATGGTCCCGTTCTATAAGACGATATAATCTATCACTTTGTTGTTAATTATCTGCCGTTTCCTCTGCGGCTCCTAACAGTGTGCAGTGTTAAATGATTAAAACACTTCCTATTCAGATCAAAGTACAGTGGTTTAAAGGCAGACTCTAACCACCCCCGTTGTTTATTAACTGATTTGTTTGCTTTGTTTCCCTCAACAGCTTGAAAAGACAGTTTTAGACAGGAGCCCATTTTTTCTGGCGGTTGCCTTAGAAACTACGGTCTAATCTCCAGTGAGCGGCGAGACAGTGTTTATGTGTATGTGTGTGTATGTATGTGTGTGTGTGTATGTATGTGTGTGTGTGTGTTTGTGTTGAGTCAGAGAGAAATGTTGATGTGATGAACACCACAACGAGCCCCGTTCAATAACACGGAGCTCTTGTGTGTGTGTGTGTGTGCTGGACTTCCTGGAGGAGAAGGTCACCCCTGCAGTCACACCAGGGCAGAGAGCAGAGACTTGTATCTCACTGGAGGGGATTTATCATCGTTGCTCGGAGTTACACGATGTGCTGTCTGCAGGCTGGATGAACAGTGCACGGTGAAAATCTCAAGGTTATGCTTTGGAAGGATATTTTCCTTTTGTTAAGAGTATGAAGAAAAAGAAATAGAACTGCAGCCCCGTGGTTCTACGCCTCCACCAACCAGTGCAATTCAAGTCTAAAGAATTTGTTTTCCCACACTCGTATGAGGTCACTGAGGTCACTGTATTATATCTGTACAGGAGAACAGTGCCTGTATAATTCCACAGATACTCCCTTCTCTCTCTGAGCAGTACCCAAGGTCAGGTTATAGATAAAGGGCCAAACCAACAGTTCATTGTTGTGTCTACGCTTAGCGACTAACTCAGATGATCCAGACAGAGAGGCACCAACTTCAACTCTCTTGCGTATCACACCAGGTATAAGACGTAAGGACACAATGGGATTTAGGAATACATACTTTAGGCTTAACTATCCAATAGGACGCAAACACCTACATGTAACATAGAGAGTGACAGCAATTCTAGCCATTCATGGAGGTGCTGTTGGAATGGGTGACGGAAGGAGAGAGAGATATACTGGGATGCTGTGGGAGACATCTTCAGAATTGGCGGTCACAGTTGCTCATGTTACTCTGTAAGCGTTTGTATATTGTTCCACCTTCTGGTCTCCTTGATGCATCAAGTCTACATTAAACTCTTCTGCATAATGCATCAGCTGCTGCCTGAGTTCTTTCACCAGCTTCCAGACAACTTCCATAACACTTATGACCTTTGACCTCGAATCGTTCAAGAGACAACTGCTTGGAATTTGAATACATTTCCTTAAAAGCATATTTGAGATGTCATGTTCAAGAGAACAAAGACATGTTGAGTTAGGCTACCGTGACTTTGACCTTTGACCCATGATAACCAAAATCGAACCAGTTAATTTGTGAGAATTTGTGAGAATTTGTGCCAAGTTTGAAATGATTACCTTTGCCCGTTCTCACGATATCATTTTCATGAAACAACTGTTCCTCTTTCTGTGCAAATAAAGGTTCTTTGAAGAAATTCCCTCAAAATGTTCAATGATTAGGACGAATATTATAATATTAAACTGTACAACAACACAACACTAATAAAAGTTAAATAAAAAAAAAAAATCAACCTTAAAACCTACCTTCGGTCTGGCTGTTGACGAGACTGGTCTTTAAGACATATTTAGTTGTATCTTTTAGCCATTTATCATATTATATTAATTTTAATTTAGCTATATTTAGCATTTATTCATTCTCGAAAGGTGCTGCAGTAATAAAGTTTGATTGATTGATTGACTTGATATCTGATATCTATCTGATAATACTTTTTAATCAGGTATTGGAATGTATAACTTGTACCTGCAGATGAATACTGTGTGGTTACTACAGAGTTGAATCTTCTTTGTGCTGTTCCTACTGTCACAGGAGGGACATATTTGTATCACCCTGGACAAGAATCTTGACCTTTGAGCCCACGAATTGAATTCCAACATGATTCCTTTCAAAAAATTCATTCTTATAAATATGCACTGCTGCTGAATGAATTCTGTATATCTGTTCCCGCTGAGACCAGCTCCCCCTAGAGAGGAATGGCACTGGGGAACAGGCCATCAGGGCGATGTTGTTACCACCCATGTGAAACTGTCTGGAAGATTGCTGTGGCTGCACCAACGGGGGGGGTAACCCAGGGAGGAGTTTGTCAGCAATAGCAGCACAACTCTGTTTTCACACAAACACAAGCAGCACAGAAACCACGAGGCAGCAGATTTACAGGACTGTTTGGCACTTAAACGGATTTCTGCTCCCGGACGGCCCTGCCACATCGGACACTCACACACACACACACACAGAGAAGTTGGCTGATGACCACAGTGTGTGTGTGTGTGTGTGTGTGTGTGTGTGTGTGTGTGTGTGTGTGTGTGTGTGTGTGTGTTGCTTTAGGCTGCCCTCTTTTCCATATAGCTATCCTCTGTTTAGTATGCTCAGTCTTTGCTCGTCGGCTCAGCCTAAAGGGACACACACAAACTAAATTGAACTCAACAGTCATTACATTCAAAACTCCCAGTCAGACTGCAGGCTCCTGAGAGGCTAATGAGAGAGATGAAGATATGATGAGTTGTGGGAGGCTGAGTGATATCATGGAAAGCTGCCCCAAATCCCTGTAGTCTATTGTCTAGTGGTACAGCATCAGAGGCTGTGATACATCGATGAAACATCTCTCTCACACACACACACACACACACACACACGCACACGCACACGCACATACCTCAAAAACAGCCAGAGCATAGGGATGTCCCAGTCTCTCTGCAGACGACATGTGTGTTCTGCGGTGAGCTCCGTTCAGGTCCACGCTGGCTATGAGGTGCAACTTTGAGTCCACCCAGTAGAGACGCCTGTTGGCCATGTCTGAGAAACACACACACACACAAAGACATATAAAGATAGATCATCCACAACATTAAAACCACCTGTCTAATATTCTGTGGGTGACGACCCCAAAACATCTCGACCTGTCAAGACTCAAATATGCACTTGTGTGTAGTGGTGTCCGGCAGAAAGACCCTAAGATGTTGTGAGGTGGAGGTCTTGTTTTTTTATCCCGGATTATTGACTAGACTGAAATATGGGAAATTGACATTTCAACGGCTTTTTTGGCAGTGTGGCAGGAACCATTCTCCTGCTAAAACAGGCACCTGGTTTCAGAGATTGCAAAATTGCCACGAATTGTTGCTTTTGTCTGCAACAAGGTATAGGAAGCTGGTATTTATGAAATACTTCTTTTATACCAAAAGTAATGGGTATACACAAGTTTTCTTGAGCGTGGGTAAACCTGCCATTTACTCCTTTCCCATTGCCAGTAGAGGGGGTTTGTACGATGTCACAAACAAACGTGTCAGAACCGGAGCCAATCAAAGCCCATGTCTGTCTCATTAGACCCAAAAGTGAGAGCCAGATGTTAGTGGGTATTAGTGGGATTTTGACAAATGGAAAAGGGGCTAAAGTAACATCCACATAAATGTCAAGGGCTCAGGTTAGGATGTAAGCCGACCAGTATCTCCTCTTGCCTGGTAAGCAACACACACAAACTGTCCACGTGGTGTGAAAGGTGTGATTCCTTCATTATAAGTAGGACTTTTTGAAGCTGAGCAGAAATTGATTCCCTTCACAGTAAACACTCCTTCACTGTGACCAACAACTCCTTTAGGTGATATTGATTACATTTTAAAATGTCAGTTTCCCACAATTACATCAAGTCAAGTTTTACTGTGTCAATGCATAACTTCTAAAACGCCTCAAATATCATTCCTGAGCAAATGTGATTGCTTCGTAAATCAATTTCTTTCCAGTATCATTGAACATTTGCAATAACACTTTCATTAACGTTTGACCTTTACCTATAATGAGTTGACGGAGTCCATTAGCTCTCTGAACGACTCTGCTACAGACACATTTAGCAACACACAACAATTACTTGTTTAGTGTTAAACCTACTGTAGAATAAAAAAGCTGTTTTTTCCTCACCTAGAGTGATGCCATTCGGCCATTCAATGTTATCAGCCACCAGCACCTGTCGGTCCACACCATTCATCCCGGCTTTCTCTATCTTCGCTCGAGTGCCCCAGTCTGACCAGTACATAAAGCTGGATTGAAGAAAAGAAAGCACATTTATTGTGTTATCATACAATGCTCATGGAGTGCTGCTGTGCTCAGTAACAAATGTGAAAATAATAATGCCGTAGTCAGTATTAAACTAATTATACTGCATTATATAAACTTTTGACAGTTGATGAAGTTCTGAGTGTCTGTACAGAAGGGAGAACTCTTTGTTTCAGTTCTCGCAGACGCCTGCAGGGTAGCTTTCCTCACTTTACGTCAATGTCTTCTTTTAGATAAAGATCAGACAGCGTTCTTCTCTATATTTATTATCGGGACTGTCTGCACCACAATGTTTGCACCACCAGGATGAAAGGGGAAAATGCAGCCTATTGTAGGACAATTCTATACAAGACTGAAAAAATATAGGACAGGAAATGAGCATTTTTTTTAAAGGCAGCGGAAAGCATTTCACCGCAGACTGAACACTAACGCAGTGGTAGCACTGTCTGGGATTTAATGTCTGGGATTACTACCTGTAAAATGTCTTGAACAATTGTTTTGTATGGGACACAGACAGCATCCCTTAATAGCCAGTGACACATGATTTAATCACTTGTGATGGCCGACGCAGTGACAGAAAGATTCGATTCCTGCAGCAAACTGAAAGCTCACTTTATGGGAGCTGTCCGTTCAGCACCACCAAACCACAACACACGTCAGGTTATCTCCCAGGTACTCTCTGCTTATACTCATTTATTTCTCCTAACATAATAAAACCTATTGTCTTCCAGCGCTGTTATAAGGATGAAGGCAGCCATCTTACAGCCTTGTGATATTATAACTTGCTTTTTATTAGTCTATATTACTTATTATATACAGTTTTCTTTGTGTGCAAAAGTGATCTTGCGAAGATGCTTTTTTAATGACCAAAATCATAATGACCAAAAAGAGTGATTTTTTATTATTCCATATGACAACTGAGGGTAAAATGTAACCATTTCTATGTTTATAACATATACTGTGTATAAAGCTGGATGAAATGAGGGCTCCCCAAAATGAAGCCAAATCATCGTATTGACCCCTAGTGGCTGTCTGTAAATTAGTTCATAAACCAGCCACCTCGCATGTGGATTGGACATGGACCAAAAACAGGTCAAAGTATTGGTCAAATATTTTCCATTTATGTAGCGGTAATCATACTGAAGTTGGTCCAAGTTTCGTTTTAATTACTAATTTGTTGCCATTAAAATAGGGTGAAACATTATGATTGACAGCTGAGACCAACTCGTAGGTTAAGTGAGTGTATCGCTACAACGGCTCTATACGCTGATTAATACTGTGCAGACTCCAAATGGTCAGGTCAAAATGGCAGCTTCCATATCTGTGATATTATGGCTTCATTTTTTAATAGAAAGGGGAAGTGAAAATGCATCCATTCTGTCTATGGTTTATTATAAATATGTATAATATTTTCATCCTATTAGAAGGCAACTTATGTTTTGTGGCCCCTTGTGTATTAATTAGTAGTCTAGCCTTCAATTTAACGCTGTGGCTTTGTTCGATCATCAGTGTTGGTAAATAATCTGCTAAACCAGCCATAGTTAAATGGTTACCAGGCAGTACGTTGTGACCACATTGAGAAGTACACGGTGGTTAACACAGCCATTTCCATATAAATAATTAATAGTGATATCTAGTGAGGTTTCCTCATAGACAGAGCTGAGATTTGGCATCAGAAGAAGGATTCAGCCTGTGCTGGATTCCTGTTGGGTGTCTGTTTTTTAAGTGTATCTGTTTTCATCTTGGGTTCAGATCACCAGAACACAAAAGCTGCAGAAATACAAGTTGGCACAAATTCGTAAAGCTCTCCAGATTAGGAGCGATCAGCCAGGATGGAATTTACCAAAAAAAGCCTGAGTCAGGATGCTAAATGGGTCACAAGCTTGTTACTCTGGATTCCCATGTGTAGCAACAAAAGTCCTCTTCTGCTTGTCATTCGACATGGTCCAAGAGGAGGATTCTAGTTATTCAATTTTCCTTTTAAAGATGAAATCACTTTACCCTTCTTGATCTGCGGTTATCAACCTCGGTCTTCAATATTATACATAAAATAATGAAATAGATCAGTACAGCCAGCATAAAGAGATGTAATCGAGGGCCACCCAAATAGTGTGACACCATTATAAACGGTTGTTTATAGCATACAGCTAAATAATTCGCATATATTTGAAAATTAAGTCTATTGTTAAGGTATTTCTTGCATTACACTGATTGATAGAGAACATGTTTTAGCAATCATAATCAGTGATCCATTCAGATCTTTAGTTTTGGCTGTTACAAAATGGGGTCAGTGATTCATTCATGAGTCCAGTTTTAAGGCATTTGTTGTTGTGAGCCCCGGATGTATCCTTCTTACCCGTGGTGGGGATCCAGGGCCATGGCTCGGGGCTCACTGAGATCGGAGTTGATGAGCACGCGTCTCTTGGTGCCGTCCACGGAGGCCACGGAGATGGATTTGTCCCCTGAGTCGGCCCAGTACAGGTTGTGTTGGAGCCAGTCCAGAGCCAGGCCCACGGGGGTCTGCAGGGCTGAATCCACCAGCGGCACCTGCTGGGAGGGGTCGCTGGCCTCATGGATGAACGCACTGCAGGTGGAGGAGAGGGCAAGAAATGAGGACAGGGAAGAAATAGGAGACACAGGGAGTGGAGGCAGCAAAGGGGACAAGGAGTATTCTGCCGTGCTGATAAAATGTAAGACACACTCTACAGCAAGTCAGCCATTACTCCAAAAATCTATGTGGAGGGATGCTGAGAGGCCTGTTGGCTCTGTTTTGTGATAATAGGTCTGTATTCACAGTCTCCCGTATTACATGGCAGCTTGGAAAAGACGTTAATCATTGTTATAATTGGCTTAAGTGATTTAATTATAACCTAAAGCATTTTACAAACATTTCCATAAAGCAACACTAGGTAGTCTTTATACCTTAAAATAACAGCTCCAAAATAACTTGATAGCACACAAACATATAACAGGGAAAAGGGCGTGTCTATTATCTCCACAGTGCCCCCTGGAGGCCTGCAATTTCGCCATGCAACTCTGGTACACTGTGCTGGAACATAACGACCTCCAGAGGCAGTCATCACAGACCATAACCAAAGTCTGAGCTAACAGCTAACTGGCTCACGATTCCCAGTGTGGACATCATGGCAGAGCCTAAGAGGACATTGTCGGATTGAACGAAGAAGAGGAGATGAGGAAGGGACTGAGTAATAAACCAATCACGAGTGAACATCTGAGTATAATTCACTGGTTGGCGAGAGCTAAAAGAGGCCAAAGGATGAAGGACAGATGCCAAACTAGTGCTACTGTTTTTGGATAAGTAGCCTAAGTCATAACTTTAGCTTGTTTGCTATGTCTGGTGCTGCTCTGCTCGTTTTACGTTGGGTGAAGTTGTCGACTAGTTTATCATTAGAAGCCAGATAAATGTATTTTCCTCGTGGGTGAAAAAGGCTTTTATGTTGTGCAAAAAATATGTTTGGTGCAAGTTTCGATAGTAATGTATCAATCATGAGTGGCTATAAAGAGGATGCATGAGCATATAAAAGTGTCTACTGTGCTGTAAATAGACTACAGCGTGCAGGGAGGGTCTGGTGTGTGCGAGCTGAAGCCTTGGGGTAAACGCGCTGAGCAGGTTCATTCGGGGGGTTAGCGTCCTTCTAAGGTGAAGCGTTTAACAGAATAGACAAGGCCTCACTCAGGGGTTGGCCCACACGTTAATGAATTGGCCCTGGCAGAGTTGCTAGGTGAGGGCCAGGCAGATGTGCTCCCGAGCAGGAATGTGGATTTTCCTTCCCCCTGAGGTCTTTTTCCCTTTATCCATTTCATGAGGAGAACACAGTGCTCCAATTAGAATGAACTCCAGGGGAAAAAAACATTGTTGGGATAACAATAGAAGGAGTGGATGGAATCTGAATTAATTAGCAAGTCCGAGCCATTGACTGTTAATTAAAGCGGAAAAGACAGTTGTTTTTGTTTTAACTCATAAGGGCTTCTAATAAGTGAACATGGACATAAACAAATTGTAAGTTAAAAATTCTTCCAAAAATTAAGGTCTCCCAATGCTTTTGATGAGAAACAGTGAATTTAACTATTACTTAGTTAGACTCCAGTTAGTTTAATGTTTATTGCTGAATTCAAGGCTAATCTAAACTATAAGATCTCAGGAACTTGTGTTTCTGATATTAAAACACACACGTGACTCAGGTTGTCGTCTTTCATTTACCTGTAGATTCTGCGGTAAAAGCGATCGCACCAGAAAACCCGGTTGTTGGCCACGTCCAGGTCCAGAGCCACTGCGTTCTTCTGCGTGGACACCACCTGGCTGTAGTCCCTCTTCACCGGGTCTATGCGTCGGATCTCATGTCGGTTGGTGAACAGGAGGTACGGGCTTTTCCCTGCACGCAAATCAAACAATATTTAGGACTCAGTTTTGGTGACTATGGGGAAAAACAAACAAACAAAGGGTGTCCGGGTCAAAGTGTGAATATTTGCACCCAGCAAGTTCATTTATGAAACAGGGCTGAGGGAGGGTGAATACATTGAGAGTTGGAATGCTGCTTCACTGAAGACCAGTCAAATCACTTCTGACAGTTTGGTAATGAGCAAAAAAAAAAAAGCTGCAAGCTGGTAGAAAATGATTCGTCCAGGAACTCGTGATATATCAATTTAAATTCAACAGCAAGTGCAGTGCATGAAAACAATTCAAACCTTTATCTAGTGAAATCAAATTCCAAACCCATTCTGACCAATATCATAGACTGGATTTAGATTGAGTAAAAAGTAATGACTCTACCTAGCCTGACATTGTCAGACTCACAATTCTAGTCAGAATGTGAGTCTGAGACCGCTCCATTGGGCTGTGATTATGGGGCGTGTTTCAACTGACCAGGAAGTAAAATTCCTCTTCGCTCAATTGGATAGACCTACAACCAATCAGAGCAACGTAGTATGTGACGTATGCTAAGCAACGCATTGTGAGTTATTTACTAACGCCGGGTTCACACCGGACGCTTCAGCGCAGCGCCAAGCCTTAAATAACAGCTGGCTCCCATCCACTCCCATGTTAAAACTTTGTGCCGGTCACACCGGAGGCTGACGCACCGCGAGGCAGCCTTGGCGCAGCGCGGTGCTTCAGCCTCCGGTGTGACTGGCACAAAGCCATGCAGCGATCTACTGGATCAACGGGTGATATTATTAGCGCTGCCCGGCGTCGCCTCCACGTTCTGTGTTCCTCTTTCAAAATGAATGCGCTGTCGATGTCTTCTAAAACAAACTCAATGGCAGCATCTACACATCTCAGCTCGCCAGCGGCAGGCATGTTTGTTGAAAACGAATTCAACCCAAGGGCACTTTGATGACGTGGTTGATTACGTTACCGTTGATCATCTGTCAATCATCGTATAAAGCCCGCCCTGACAATCTGATTGGCCCGGTCGGGCATAATTTTTCCTCAACGGAGCGACTCCAGACCGAACTGCCCGACCAAAAATGTTGTGGGCGGGGCTAAGTTCGTCTGGCATCCAGGCTAGACTCTACCTGTTCTTGTGTCAATAATTAAACCCAGAACATACAGCCCCATTCAGAGGTAAAAGACGGGAATAAAAAACGGGAAAAGCCGATAAGTCTGAGAGATTGTTTTTTTCCCAGCACAGCATCAACACGTTTGTGTGTGCTGGACTCGGGACCATTAACCCTGATGGGAAGCACAGCGTGTCAGGGAATGATGTAGACCTTCCTCTGCAGTAATCGCACAGAGGTTTCACCACTGTCAAAAAGTATTGCAGCTTAATGTGCTCCTGTACATTTGTAGCACCGCAGTCGATGCACTGAATGTGATCTTTTAACACAGATCAATTACACCACAGAAGTTAATGTGAAGACGGCTAAATATCCTCCTCCTAACAAGAGCAGTATTTTATTAAAAAAGAGTAGTTGAAGTATCGATCAGTGTGTCTGTACGCATCCTTCATTTATACGCAGCTTATTATGCTCCTTAGTATTTGAACAAACTGCTTTAAATAGCACACTGGCAACATTCACACAGGTAACAGGTTTTCAACAATTTAATTTTAACACTTTTTTCAAGACCTTAATGAATGAAATGTAGGATCTACAGTTGCAATCAGAAATATTCAACCCCCTCACCTCAATAGACATTATAGTGATGTGGATGACAGATAATGACAATAAATGACAAAAAAACCTCATCAAACAAAAAAAGATATTTGTTGATGCGTTTTTTAGTTATTTTGACAACAGAAGTTGACTTAACTTTGAAGTTCAAATGAAAAATGTAACTCTTTCAACACATGTGCATGTGCAGTATTATTCAACCCCCCAGCTTCAGTACTTTGAGGCGCATCCTCTAGCTTTTATAACTTCTAAAAAACGTTTTCGGTAAGTGCGGACAAGCTTCTTACACCAATCTTTGCCCATTTTTCAAGTGCAAAAGCCTCTAGATCAGTGATGTTTGATGGCTTCCATGCTGATTTTCTGTATCACCCAACTCATAAAGAAGTCATCCGAAGCAGAATCTTGCTCAAAGTTGACAGAATCTTGCTCAAAGAGCAAGATTCTGTAAACTTTAATTGATAAATCCTTAAAATCTTTGGGGGGTTGAATATTTCTGATTGCAACTGTATGTCCAAAGAAAAATTGGATATAGAGGATAAGCCTCAATACGCTACATTGTCTTTTAAACTACATGTTGTACTAAGGCATATTTTGATTAGAGTGTTTGTATAAACCCTCAAGCTTTAATTTCAATGTTGGACTTTTGTGTAGTTTTATTCGGCCTGCACATATCGGTATAAATATATATTTTTACTGTACACTATATGAAATGCTATATACATATATACACAACACAAAGTACAATTTATTGGAGAACTATGTTAACAAGGTTGAAGTCAAGAGGAAGTGCGCTGGAAGCCATTGAAAAGGGATAATTTAAAAAAACACATGCATTAATACACAGAGCTCTAAAATACATGGAAAACCATAAAAGATACATATTTGTCAACAAAATAGTGACTGTGGTGTCATCATAGACACATGTGCAGACTTAGTAATGCATTTATCAGCTGTATAATGTATATATTATATGATATAATCATGCTTTACTTTCCATTTCCCTGCACCTCAGCGTCTACATCCCACTGTGTCCTTATTTCACTGTTTCAGTGAATTCACGCCTATTTTTAGAGCCTCATTGGGATGAGGTCATCCAGGATGCATTTCAATTAGAATCATGCCCAGGGTCCACAGACGCATTTATATCATCATCATTACTCTATGATTATTCTTTTATAATGCCGGCAGGGCAAAGCCATGAGGGTAACAGACATAGTGTGAGCCTGCAGGGAAAGTTGAATCAGTCCAGCTAGAGCACCCACCTTTGTCTTGTAACGTCTATATTGAGCCCATATCTTTCTGACACTGTGTGGTAATAGGACGCCAGATGCAGCCACTATTCTCGAGAGGCAGATATGAAAATCTCTCATTAATGGCTCGCTTGCCACAGTTTCCCCTCTCGACGGTCTGTGTCAGAGCCTCATTGTGGTATCGCACGTTCCCGCTTACTGCCCTCTCCATCCTCTCCCAGCCCGTAGTCTGAATAATGACAGTGGCGCTCAGGACTAAATGTTCTCCGCTAAAACAACTGGCCGTTACAGTGACAACACTTTCAACCTCTAAGGTGGAGAATTGCCCTCTGTTAGTTTCATGGGGCTGTCAGGGCAGCAGCAGAGGTTTTCATTGCCGAAAACCAGGAGGTGGAACTGCTGCATTTTGGGGAGCGATTCTGCTTTTGGCAGCTTCTGACACACACAGTTGTCTCCTGGCCGTGATAAACTGATAGAAAACACACTGAGCAGCCATGCACGGAGAAATACACAAGTACAGAGGCAGGGGGGGGGGGATACAATCCACACACAAGTACAGTGTGTACACACACACACACACAAGTGCTGAGCTTTGATATCAGCTCAGTTTAATTGAGGGAAATAAAATCGGAGCGTTCGACAGCCACAGGGACCCAATCACCACATTTCATTCTCACTTACTGTTTCCTGCCAATTAAATAATGAACATTTTGTGGGGAAATGAAGTGTAAATATATCAACTGGCCTTGCTCTCAATTCCTCTTAATAGCTTTTTTTTTTTTTTTTTTTTGCCATCGCTGGAGCTCAGCGGAAAAATCTATTTGCCTCATAGCAGTTCACTTTGTTCTCCACTAGTCTGACGCTGGCCTGTCGACAACAAGCCCAACAGGACACCAGATTAAACTGATGTAATTAGCTTCCACCGTGACTCAGCCAGGTACCCCTGAAGAGTTGCTGCACCTAATTATAAGTGTTTAGCAGGACGAAACACAGCGGCCTCGTCACTCAGGAAACTGTCTAATGGGACGGGACACTGGTGGACAGTTTTCGGCCTGGGAGATAAGTGAGCTGTTGCCTTGGTGATGCTTGTTTTTTCTTTCCCTGTCTGCAGTTATGTCGAGTACACAAGCGAGCGCAGAGCGGCGATAAGAAGCTAACAGCAGAAAGATGTCGGTGATTATGAGACGTGGAGGGTTAGACACCGAGGCACATAAGCTGCTGCGAGCGAAAGGGTTGCACTAATGAGGCCGAGTAATATCTGAGAGAATGTCTTGTTATCAAACGCACAACAAAGCTTGGAAACTTTCAGCACAGATGAAAGTTCTCTTTCTAAACAAGCCGAGCATTTTTGTGGGTTACGTTAATTTATAAACTTCAGAAAACGGAAACAGACGCTTATCAAATCCCCATTTTCTTTTTTTAAAAGCAACTAAAGCTCAGAGTTTGACTCAACACAAAACTTTATTCTTGCAGAATTCTCTTTTTCCACTTAAAAAAATAAGAGCCCTGTACTTCACCTGCACCATTTCAGCCACCGTGCCCTGGATTCAACTGATAGTATCAAACTTAAATGTGTTGTTTAGAGCTGTGAAAAAAAGCTCTCTGATGAAACACATTAATACTGGTTTTAATATCAAATTTGTAACCACTTTTCTGAATATAAAGTCCGTTTTGGGCCTCTTACCAAAAGTGGACAGCCTCCCACACCAATCAGAGCTCTCGTGTGTGAATCTGGAAATCCCTGCTCATTTTCAAATCTATGCAGAAACTAAACCTGTAAACCACCACATTGTCTATATTCAGAGACACCCCCAGTCCTCCCTTGAGTTTGTGTGTGTTCTAAAGGTGTTTTTTGAATTTCAAGGGAAAGGCACTAACCTACACCTTGAATTGTTGATGAACAGTCACTGTGACTCACCCTCTGCCTTGCAGGTCTTAGTGACGGGGTCCATCTCATAACCTTCGTGGCATTCACACTTGAAATCCCCCTTGTAGTTGATGCAGATCTGGCTGCAGGCATCAGGGAACTCACACTCATCGATGTCTGCAGAGACGGGAGAGAGAGTGAGAGACACAAAGAGAAAGAAACAATCAGACAGAGAGAGACAGACACTAATTCACCATTAATGGGCTGATCACAATCTATAGTGCTGCTTTAGTTTTGGGTGAGATAACAGTGATAATGGGTGAGACAAAAGCAAATGTGTGGCTCTGAGTTCCCGGAGAAACACAGACATGTTGAGACAGAGACACAGAGAGAGAGAGAGAGAGAGAGAGAGAGAGAGAGAGAGAGAGAGAGAGAGAGAGAGAGAGAGAGAGAGAGAGAGAAGCGTGTGACCTGTCGATTTCTCTGATCTGTTTCCTTCCACAACATCGCAGGCTTTTTCCTTGGGTGTAATGAGGAAATGGTTGTGCTAAAAGCATGAGGAAGGTGTTGAGAAAATAACCTTGTGTGTGTGTGTGAGTGTGAGTGTGTATGTGAGTGAGTGAGTAAGTGAGAGAGAGTAGCAAGTGTATGCAAGGTTCCCTGTGGGAGTGACAGTCTGGGCACACTACACAGAGAGACAAACAACTAAACAGTTGCCAAAAGCAACACACAAACACAAAGACAGACACAAACGCACACACACAGACCCATCCACCCATCCATCCATCCATCTATTCATCCATCCACCTACACATCGATCTGGACGTTTCTTTACCTCCACATGTCTTTTTGTCCAGCAGCTGGTAACCCGTGGGGCACTGGCACTCAAATCCGATTGGTCGGTCCATGCAGACATGGGAGCAGCCGCCGTTGTTGATCATACACTCATTCAGGCCTGGGAGACAAAGAGAAGGAGCCTGTTGTCAAATGCAACCAATCACAGAGGATGAACGGATGTTAAGGTCATCCGGAAGGTCATTCAGAAAGGTTCATATTTGATTTACTATAAAACGGGACGAGGGGGGGGGGGTACATTTTGGTCTCGACTGCAGCGCCCGGCTCATCTCCATCCTTTTTGAATCCTTGTCAGATTTTTTCAAAAGTGGAGAGGGAATTAAAGAGGCACGGCATTGCACACACACGCAGTGAGTGAGTGAGCTTTTAAACGGAGAATCAGGTCCGTCTGTGTGCAGGGACTCCGAAAGGTCCCATAAGGATCGATCACGGGAGCAAGTGAGGATATCTAAATTAAACAGGCACGCTGAGTTGAGGCAGAGTGATGTAAACGCATCACGGAAATGACAGCTCAGAAAAAAAAGCAAGATGTAAAAACAGAATCACTCTCATTTGAAAGTAGGTCAAAGCAGCCTGCACAAGTTTGGCACACAATGGAGGAAGGAGAGGCACTAAGATGGGATTGTGCTGCACACAATGGGTTTACATGACAGCAAGAAGAAACGTTAGGGCCAGTTCTCCAATCTCCTCCTCACGTTTATTCAGTATAGCTGAGGATATAATGTCATCAGAAGCTCATATAGTTCTGTATCATGTCACTGGTACAATGATTAAGTCATGACTTATTTATGAAGCTCTCTAACACACTTTAGTTGGAAATAAAAATCCTATTGTCTAAACTAATCGTAGAAGGTACACCAAACGTGTGAAAACTAAGATCACCAGAAAAAATAAATCTCGCCAAGATTTCATTCAAAAGCTGCAGGCTTTGTTTTTTTTGTTTTCACAAACAATTAAGCTGCACAATGAGCAACTGACAACTGGAAAGAGGCGATAAAGGGAAAAATGGATTTAACTGCGAGAGAGAAACCGTGCCGTTCAGTATGACAGGGCGCTAGTTTCTGTCGACGGTATCCTACGCAATCTAGTGTAACACATTAGCCAATAGGCATTCAGCTTTTTCATCAGTCACTGGAGGCAAGGCTATGCTGAACATGGGCAAGTGAGAGTCGGCCCAAAGCAAAGCACAGCCTTATTCAACTGGTTCCAGGATGAAACTTCGGTAGTTAGATATAAAAATAATCTTTTGTATATTTTGATTGCGGCGTTCACATCACATTTTCACACCTCAAGCATGTGTAATATTTTCTTTTGTGGATGGTTGCCTCTGCTAGTTTATTAGTGTGTGTTTGTGTGTGGTGTGTATTTCGGTGTTAGATGATAAACAGGCCATAACCCTGTGTGGATTTAGCTAAGACTTTTAATTTGAAAGGGCACAGACTACCAAAAATCCAGTAATTAAAGTCGATGTCTCTGTCTGCAGAATCTTAAATGAAAACAAAAATATTTGTACGCAAACCCCATTTGATCGATTGTGTTTGGATCATAGACTGTTTGTAAAGATGGACGACATGGCTCCACTTCCTCACACTATCAAGAAATGAAGCCAAAATATCCTGGATACAGACGCTGCCATCTTGTCCTGATGATGTCATTTGGAGCCATTACTACGCAGAAGTGGAGCCACAGTAATGAAGTCAAGCCGATACACGCGCTCGACCAATCTCAGCTGTCAATCAAAACGTCTCAGGCTTATTAATAGCATCAATTAACTGAGTAAATAAAAATAATTACTGGAAAAATAAAGAAGAACATACATCCGTGTGATAAGAACTAAAGAAAAGAAAATACACGATGTGTAGACTTTAGTCCGGCCCATGACATGCCCCATCCACTAAAATGGAGAAGGCAGGGTTTTTGACCTATACTGCACCCAGCCACCAGGAGGCCATCAACATGGTTTGCCTTAGAAAGCTAAACCACATTACATTTTACAAACTGTTTGTGTTGCAGTTATCCTATAACTTTATTTTTTCTTTGCATTTTTGACTTTTCCCTGGGTTTAAATGGGTTGTAATGACTATTTGTTATCGTCTGGAGCTAAAGCTGTTCTAATTTTAAACCCACAAATCCCGATAACCGGTTCATTTCACACACGCGGCATTGACTCAAAGACAAAATAACCCATTTGCTGCTCAGCTACATAACAACATTCTATATCATTTCTAAAGTTTACTCCTTCCTGGTTGACTGAAGGCTTGTTTGTAGAAAAATCCTCTTGTGTTTTGTGTTGGACGTCGGCCGACTCTGAAACCTCATCTCTACTTTCGCTGGATCTGTGACAGCAGCCTATCGCTCTCAGAGGATCCCACTCCTTTCATTCTGTCAGTTCAAAATTATAGGCAGACAAAAGAAAAGACTGAGATGTAGCTCCCTGTCTCTTAGATGGGAGCTGGGCGGGTAACAAAGATGCCCCAGGAGAATCTCCTGTGTGAACATATAAACAGCTTTTTCCAGATTGCTTCCAAGGACAGCCGTGATTTAGAGGTCACTTCTCCTTTCCCGTGGGCAAATAAAACATGACGTCTCTCCTATTTCCACTCCACCTCCGTCGCTCTCTCCATCCCTCCCTGTCTCTCTCTCTCACCGTGATATCCCATTATGTACCTATTTTGAGCCGCTTCTGAGTAAAGGGGAAAACGATGGAGCAGTGTTAAGAAACAAATGGCCTGGCTAGTAATGAGTCAATGCTGTGGTAATATGCCATTATTTCTAATGAGAAGGGAAATAGAAAATAAAATGGCTGGAACACAGAGAGTATTGCGTGGTGTTTATTTTCTCTGACGAGGTTGTTGCGGCAAACGCAATCACAGCAAACATCTACGTGAGTGTGTTTCAGTATTGTTGTGTTTTTTGTGCCTGTGTTGCAGTCGGGGAACATCTTGTGAGGGAACGGATGAGTGAGCAGAGCGATGAGCTAGGTGTGTGTGGACACGCCGTTAATGAGCTGAGCACAAGACCTGGGTGGAAGGAGAGAGGGAGGAAGAGTAGCGGAGCCAGCTGTCAACGGCCTGGAACCGGACCAATCAGAGAGCTCGAATATATTCACTTTCGCAGATGGGTCTGACCCCCTCCCCTTCCATCCAGACTGAATAAGGTCCGTCCCAAAGCTGGCGGGGCCAATCACAACCCTTTATCTGAGTTGAGGCGGTTTTGATATAGTTTCGGAAAGAGGAGGGCGGAGCCTGGCTGAAGCATTTCAATAACAACCAAGATGGTTGCATTGAGAGAGAACTTTTGAGACATTAGCTACAGAGACATTAAACTAACTGGATGGGATTTTTTCAAGTGTAAAAACAACGTGACAAGAAAAGATCATATTGTATTTGTGTATGTATATTATTCAAATACTATGCATTTTTGACTCAACAGTCCTTTGTCAACTACACACAGATGTTGAGAGATTTAATAATGCCCTGTATAAGTGCTAGTCCCACATAAGAAATGTTCTGAGCCTCTGATGCAGAAATCTTTCTCTCTCTGGATCCCTGTGAATTCTAATTGAATATACCTGCTGTAGTCTGCCTAGATTTTTCTGATCGCATCACACATGACACTCTGCCCAGACTTGGTCTTTTTCTCAGACTCCACCAGGCAGGTGATCATCGGCAGCTGACCGTGCAATGAGAAGAAAACCCGATGGAGGCTCATGAAAATACAAGGAGCTGGTGGAGCAGTGCAAAGTCCCAGGGAGGTGGTCTCTCCGGGAGCCAGTTGAAAGTGGGCTGCCGGGGGTTTGCTCTGTGCTCAATCAGTAAAGCTCTGGCAAGAAATTGTTTCACAGGAGCTGCAAAGAGGGGAAGCCACAGAGAGCCCAGAGGTGGCTTTGGACAAAGAGGTCAAGCCTGTGGACCCCGGCTGGGACACCAACGTAAGGGGGTCTGATGTTCTACCTTGTTTTGTTTCCCTGACTGGTTTCAGGTCTGATATGTGATTGTTGGTAACGCTCCAAGACAAAAGTGAATCATTGTTTGAGTTCTGTCTAAAATTATTGCTAAAAAATAACTATAAAGACCATCATCAAGTCTGTACTTTTATATATGTGTCCTTTGATTTATCAGCACATCCTTTACACTGCAATTTTGCATTCACAATTCAGTGTCATTTTATGATTCGATGTCTCACCATCTCCGATGCTGGGCGCTTTCTGAGTGATGTCTTCAACACAGAGGAAAGATAATAGAGCCCCAATGTTTTGTTCCTTTAAAGGAAGGCATCACTCTCATTTATTCATGGTCAACGAGAGTGGAAGGTGTATGGAGACGGGAGGAGAGATGAAGAAGAGACTGTCTGAGAGCAGGAGGAGCTTTTTGATACCGTTTGATGGTAATGAGTACATGGAGCTTCTTGTTCTGATCAACAGAAGCTGCTGCTAATTTGAGCACGCCTCTGTCTTTGAAATGCAAGGTAATAGGAGGGAGTTAGTCACATTTTGTTAGGGTAAACACGATTATGCGGATACATTGAGTGCTTGAATCCATTTACTGTAGATGTATACTGTGCATGCTCTCTCACCACTGAAACCAAAAGCTCCGCTAGCGCACACAAGCTCCTGCAATTTCACAGCTGAGCATTTGACACACCTGGGAAATGAGGAATAAGCTTTGTCCTGTTAGCAGCCCAGACGAAAAGCAATAAACCGTGTTCACGTCGAAGGGTAGACGAACTTTTGGTGAGAGCTGACAGGAGATTACGATCGAAAAAGTCCTCTTACCACACTCTTTCTTGGGCTCGTCTGATCGGTCCTTGCAGTCCTTGAGAGAGTCACACACCTTGGAGCTGTCAATGCACTCCCCGTTCTTGCACAGGAACTTCAGCGGCCCCTCACACCTGGTGGCTGTGTCCAAATAAGGAAAAGAAGACAGGATCAGCGTCATAAACATCGCACACATTTTTTCACGTGCTGCTGAAAATTCCGTCAAAACCTCATGCAATCGAAAAGTGTGTGAAGTCAAATTGAATATGTGCAGGGGATTTGTCGAAGTCTTGAAGTCTCGCATGAAACAAGTGAAAGCAATAAAACACTTTTCTCTCAGATATTCACATCGTGGCACATTAAAAGCCTGGTTCGATAGAAGCTGAATTTGGTTCAGTTTCACGGTGCTACAGCTTAATTTCCTGCAAAATAATTTTGAACAACGCTGATAAATTATGCAACACAGTCAGAGGAAGGAGAAGAAATCAAATTGGCTGAGAAAAAGAACTTGGGCCGATTCCACATAACTTCAATGGTCATTACAGCAAATGATTCCAGATGGATATGTGTCCGGAAAAAAGCCCACGTACATCACTTTAAAGCGAGTTCATTTAGTTTCTCCTTATTTGTGCACAAGGAAAGAACCACTTCAATTGTGGCTGTAATTAGTTTTTACGCCAATATCACATCCCAAGATGACTTTAGAATCATCACTTGAATCTGCACTGCCTCTCAAAGCTCTAAAAGTCTACTCTACATAACCGGCCCAGCATCAAGCAACCACCAGCAGCTACTTAATGTGGAGAGTGAGCAAATAAAGATAAAGATATTTCCCTTGGGAGTTACTCAGTATCAGACACCCAACTACAAGACGAGGGGATTCTGGATTAAATTCATCCTGTGGCTTAAGACTTGACCCCGACTCAATTCTAATGTTGCCGATTATCTGCTGGATGTGCAAAAAGCAGCTGGCAACGCACCGTGAAGTCACCCATTAGATTGTGAGCTGCCGTTTTAAAGCCTTGAGTTTGGCATTTTCTCCAGCGCCATCTTGGTTTTATGAAACCAGAAGTAACAATATATCACTTCCAGCTGCGACCTGCAACCAGCTGTCCATCCCACGGTATGGATGCATAATGCATTTAGTTCTCCATTGTCTAATTTAATCTAAATGGGACTATAATTCACATAATTCATACAGTGCATCTATGGGCAGCAATTTAGTTTATGAAAACTGCACAGCCGTCAGGGGCAATTTTGGGTTCAGTATCTTGCCACAAAGACACCTCAGTTTGCAGATGGGCAAGACCATGATGAAACTGCCGACCTTCTGGTTAGAGGACAGCCACTCGACCCCCTCAGCACAGCTGCCCAGAAAACAAGTGTGAGTCATTTTCTCTCAGATTTCAAAAGAACTGACTTCTTTATGCAACCAGTGCAGTCGCCTAAAAAGCAGGATTCAGGTACCTCCACATCGGCTTCACTTCCTTGACCCAGCATCTACTTCCATTTGTATAAACAGTCTATGCTAAAAAGGTGATTTAAAAAGTGATAATGTATATATTTCCAAGGCCCCCAAAAGGCCAAAAAGTTCAGAGGGGGACAAAATAAAGAACAAACAAGAAAGCAAACAGAGGTTATATAAAGGGATATTGCTCAAATTTTCTTTCATTACTTTTTTCCAACCACTTCTTCAGCTGGGAGGATTTTTGGTCAAACACACTGGTGAATGAAACTTATTTTAGAGTTCAAGAAGCAACAGGGCCAAATGATATCTACAATAATATACAGATAGAAGCCAGAGATGCAATGGATCAAAGTAAATACTTGCAATAGACACAGCAAATGATTAGAGATTCAAACACACATGGATTCTAGAGGAAGACAGGAAAAGAGGTAAAGGGGACAGATTCCAGCAGCCAGACATGCAGACAGTGATGACAGGCGTACCCACCGTTGACACAACCGGATTCATCACTTTGGTCAGGACAGTCATGGACCTTGTTACACTGCTTGGTCCCGTGGATGCAGGAGCCGTCGCCGCACTGGAACTCATCCGGACGACACGTCAACAGGGCTGCAGGAGACGCACAAACACACACACACACAAAATATAAATCCTCTTTAATCCCTGCAAGAGGAACTCAACATCCAGAGGCTCAAAAACAAGTCAAGAGCCTTTGTTGCATTTCAGCACGACAGTTTTTTATCAACTCTTTGTCGAGAAAATCATAAAATGAAATAGTGTTATTCTATCCATTCACAGCCTGCATCAGGTGCTGCCTCGGACAGAGGGTGAGTGAGAGTGTGTGACGAATGATTTTCAATATAGTAGTGCAGCCACACCAAACATCATTAATATCTCAAGCACAGACAAGGTTTTCATCAACAGGCCACAGTAAGCTCATATAACTCCTCTCTAAAGCTCACTAAGAGGCAATATATATGACTGAGGGGTCGGTGGGGGTGTGATTTAGTGTTATAGCGGGATGAGCGCGATAGAGGCAATGTAATGGAGATGGGATACACGTGCACATGCATACACACGTAAGTATCTTGTCTATGAAATGTTTCCCTGTATCTGGGAGATCAGTTTGGGGATCAGACCAGCAACCGACTGCTGCATATCGAAACACATGCACTCTCAGTATATCTTGTGTTTTCACCATGTCTGTTAGTTTATTGGTTGGTTTGTTTGTTTGTGAAACAGACAAAAGTCTACTGGACAGATTACCACGGTACTTAGTGGAATATTATGGTATGGGTCAGCGAGGAACCCATTCAAATGTGGTTCTGGATAGGGGGACAGATCCAGGACTCTTTCAGCACTGTCTTAAACATTGTGACGTAATTAGGGAACTGATATCTATAAGTCCAATGTCAGCTGGAATTGGCTTCCCCCCCGACCCTCAAAGGATAAGGCGTATAGATAATGGATGGATGGATGGATGGATGGATGGATGTCTATGTCTATGTCTATGAAATGTCAGTTGAGTTTATTTCAGTCCATAAAACATATTTTAAGCAAAGGATTTGTTCCCCAAAAAATATATCCATTAATTTCAGAGTACAGTTAGGCCTTGGCCGATATGAGCTCTACTGGGGGACATTCCAGTTCTGAATAGAATTAATAAGAAGTAAATTCTAAAGTATATTGATGAATCACAGCAATAGCCGGTGGCAGCAAATTCAATTTTTTTTGTGGCAAGATAATCCTTGCATAGACGGAAGTGTGTGCACAGAGAAAAGGAGGAAAGGGCTGAGCATAAGTGGCTTCTATAATAACCTCTGGACCAATACAGGGTCGTGCCTCTAACCGTCTCAGGGCCTGTTCCTTAATGCAGGGATCCAGCAGCTTAACACAACATCACTCTCTTGTAAGGGCTTCTTATTTGACAAGGCAGAGTGTGAGCTGTGGGTTTGATGTGCGCACCACACATCTTGATAATGAATAGTGGGACTATCTGGGTTTCACACTCTGGCTTAGTGAGACAAGCGCTGCAGGGCTCCTCCATCCATGACCAGCTAATAGGAAAAAACCTGCTTTATCACAAAGCCCCATCTCTGCACTGTGTTTATCAACCAGCACATTCTTCACCTGACACATTTATAAGGAGAAATAAATAAAAAAAACAAGCGTCCCAACTCCCAGCAGAGTGGAAATGTGCTAAATGATAAAGCAACACCTCTCAAGAGGAAGGAAATAGTGTGTGTTGACTTTTTTCTTAAAACCACTTTCCAGTCTGAAAGCAAACAGATAACTTATCTGAAAGCAAAGGGACATCTTTACACACTGTCCACAAAAAAAGATAATGTGAAATGAAACTGACCCCCATTGTAGTTACTTCTGAATGTGAGGGGAATTGATTGGCCTGCAACTCTATTCTTCTGTTTGAAATATTTGCAGTGAATGGCAATAGATAATAGAATCAAGTAAAAAAAAAAAACTTAAACACTAAGCACCCAAACTATGTTAACATAACATCATTTACATTCAATTAAAGAAGACTCAAGAACACTAGAAACAAGTCCAGACAGATGTGTGTTTGTGTGAGCAGCCTGGAGCTGCAGAGATGTGCTGTGTACCACTTTCATCCTACATACTGGTTGTAAACAGATTGTTCTTCATACTAATTACCATGATATGCTGTGGTGCATCCTTTCAGTAAGTAGGCTAAACAATACTTAAATGTATAACATACAAGATTGAATTGTATTTTCTTCTGTACAAACAGGAAATTATGTAATTGGTGTGTCAATGCAAACTGGAACTTTGGAAGCCATTGCAAAGTGAACATTGCAAGGAGAAACCAAACTACCTTTTCTACAGATTTTACACTAGTTTATGGACCATTCTGGTTCGACTGGTTTTGGTTGTTACGTCTGTATGCGCTGTCCCTGCCGGTGTGTGAGCTCGGCTGGGCGGGGGGGCAATCCCAAAACATTTTGCTACCGTTTCTGGGTTGAAAGACATTCTTGCTCAAAAATGGTTGAAGGCGGGTTTAAGGATACATCTTCTCTCGTTTCCTGGGTGTGTCAGAGGTGCAGCCTGAGATCAGCCGAGATGTGTATATAAATCCAACAATATAGCTTCTCCGCAAATGTGGCAGCTTCTGTTTGGCGTTTGCATCAATTGAGATGTTCGGTAATACAAGTTATTTGAAAGGATAAGATTATAGTTATTGCAGCTGAACTTATTTTATGGGCAAAGGCAGACATTGTAACATCAATTGTGTTTTGAAGTATTAAACACATATTGAAATCGATGTCATCCAACTCCAAGATTTTCTTACACAACAATGCAAAAAATATCTGACAGTGTTCAAAGCGTCATTGTTTAAAGATTCAAACAACCGTTGTATGATGTTTTATTTGAGCTGCACGCAGCCCGAGTCTGAATCATCAACTCACAAACCGCCTCTCTGCCACAACTTCAATCAACCTTGTGTGGTGGTCACACTTACAGCCTCTTTGAAACAAGTCTTCTTACTTTTTTGGGATGTGTCTTTCATTACCTTCCTTCCCGCATGATTTACCTTTTGTCTCTCTCGTTCAGGATCACCGACTACTTTCCATTTGTCAGCCACACTCACCCCCGCCGCTCTGCCTCGGCTCTCACTACCTCAAGCAGCTCAGCCACTCAGCCGTACTCTGCCCTGAAATACTAATGTTTTACTGTTTCCATGTCTCTTGTTTTATTTTATTGTTTTCCAGGACCTTTCTCATGCTGGTTTACTACCATCTGCAATTTGATGTTTTGCAAATCTAAATAGTTCCTCCACTTTCTCTGAGAATTGCATCAACAGCAGCCACCTCCAGCCGGCATCGGATTAGTATGTAGTTTGTGTGTCGATGGTTTATGGGATGAATTCTGCTGTACCCTCCTCATGTAACCATGGCTACATGTGCACTTCAATTTTCTATTGTACCTAAACTCTCCCTCAGCCTGAACCCAGATCCTACAAGTCCACTACCTCCGTCTGACAGAGCAGCAATGTCCATGCATCAATCTGAATGGAGTGGACAGCCTTTTGGATCAAAAACAGTTATGTTACAATGGAAAACATGAATAAGCACTTGCAGAACACAAAAAGGAGGGAGACAAAGGGCTACGTGGAAGAAGACATTACAAGGAGAGATTCGTGAGGAGCAGAGAAAAAAGGCAAACTCACGACAATCCGACTCGTCCGATTTGTCCTTGCAGTCTGGATCGCCATCGCATTTCCACGTCAGTCGCACACACTCCCCGTTGGCGCAGCGAAACTCTCCGGCGGTGCAGTTGGCCCGGCGGTTGTTCAGGTACGGGGCCCCGTCCCCGCCGCAGCGCTCGGGCCCCTCATCCGAGCTGTCGGAGCAGTCGGGGTCTCCGTCGCAGCTCCACATGAGCGGCACGCACTCCGAGGTGTTACAGCGGAGGTGGTTGGGCCCACAGGTGAGAGGGGAGAGGCACTTGAGCTCGTCGCTGCCGTCTCCGCAGTCGTCGTCCCCGTCACAGACATACACAGTGGCCAGGCACTTGCGGTTGGAACACATGAACTCGCCGCTGGGGCAGGCCTTGGCATCTGGAGGACGAGAACAGAGAGAGCAACAACCTTAGAAAGAGGTTTGAGGAGAAATGGTGAGTCTGCATCTATACTGTCTTATGAAAACTGACGCAGGGGAAGAGAAGCCTTTACAATGAATTTATAGTTTAGTCAATATGCCTTTGACTTTTCCCTTAAAAGCTGAAAGTGAAAGCAAATGAATATGATTAAAGGCCTGTGCTTTAAAAATGAGTAGTAACCCAGCCATCCTTAAGAGCCTGTAACAAATCAAAATAAAAACTGACTGAAATGTAACAAACCATTTGACAAAAAACAATCTCGTAGCTCACTGGCTTTCGTCTGATGATGAATTAGCCTCTTGGTACACACAGCAGATATCTGATCCGAGACTATTTCTCTACAAAAAAAAAAAAACAGCGATGTTTTGGCTGATCTCTTTTAACAGCTATTTGCATATGAATTCAGATAAATGAAAAGGCCGATAGCCGATACTTTCCAGTCAATGTGTACCACCTCTTTGGTTCTCCACACGTACTGTTTACCTAAGGGCAAGTGATTGGTCAAACTAGAAACAGAATCTAGAAGCCTCCCAGCCCATACAGATTCTGAATATTCACATGTAGAACATTTTACTAGTAAAGCACCAACAAGTTCCCCTTTTGAAATTAATAATGACCAGTAGAAGGGATTTAGGGTGTTGCGACAAAGTTGACTTTTGACCTTTTGGATGTTAAATGTCGTAGTTTTAATATTATACCCAATTTGACATAATCAGCACATTCATTCTGTGAAGTCAGTGACATTTATCCACCAAATCAGGTCATCTTTGAGTGTGTCTGTGCGTCTACAATTCAGCATCCAACAGAGAGTCAAATATTATCAGAATTTCTTTCTATAGTTATTAGTGTATTGGCAGAACGTTATGTCCCAGGTTAAAAGGCCATTGACTCTATTGCTACTCAACATTTTTCCCGATTAGGCATTTGTAAGAAATATTGTCAAAATTAACATGTGGCCAAAAGTTATCTGTGCAGTGATAGTGACCTTGACCTTTGACCTTTGACCACCAAACTCTAATCAGCTTATAAAGGCTTATGAATGTTTTTGTCGGATGTATTGAAATTCTGCCCCTTCATTCAATCACATACGCTTCAAACAGAGAGACACAGTGAAAAGGATTCTCCAGTTAACTGAGATGCAACAGTGGTATCATAACCAGGGAAAAGACAGAAGGAGCTGAAGAGGAAGGAGAGGGGACTGTGGTGGTTTCACAGGAAGATGATGAGACACGTCGCCTCCTGAGGAGCTTAAGATGCTAGACCTCTCTGCAATCAGCAGGTCTTTAACCTATGATGCATCATTAGCACAAAGGTCAACCACATATTGTAGGTTACAGTCAACTCTAAATGCCATTCTACCCTAAAAAAAACCTGAGAGCAGTAAGAAGCACTGGCCTCGCTCGCCCCTGCATGAAAATGTTCCTAAGCAGGAGAGAAAAGTTCATGTGCATCTCCTCACTTCAAAGTCATCGTACATGCTTTTCTAAATCCACTTCTCTCTCACTCTCTCTACCTTAAGCAGCTTTCTCTGGCTCTTTACTCGTGTCTGGCCAAACACACTGAGTCTGTGAAGGGAGTCAGGGTTCCCACTGTGAGGCCAAAGCATCACATGAGGCCAGCAGAGGGAGAAGCACATTTAGGCATTTACACAAACCACCAGGAGTTCAATTTCAGCACCGTTCGCCTTTGGATGGGGGGGAGGGGTTATTGTTTTGACACATTTTTCATGAATTAATTTGTTCCTGAAACATATTTGACAAAAATCGTCCTCACGCCAGAATAGCCAAGAGTAAATAAAGTCGTCTGGAAAAAGACCCTGAAAAAAGATGGTTTCTGTGGCCCTCGCAGGACTGTAATAAAAACCACCAGTCATTTAATTTGGTCTGAGTGAAATAATACCTGACAGTCACTAACCCATCAGTCTGTGGTCTGGCTGCACATGACCAGAGTCATCAGCCATTTATCTTTATTCAAAGATAAATGGTCTGTATTCATAAAGTGCTTTTCTAGTCTTGATGACCACTCAAAGCTCTTCACTGTACAGTTTATTGCCACTGACTCCATTCACACCCACATTCATAGCGTCCATCTAAAACAGACAGGATCTTACCATATGTGCATACGCAGCATTTTTGCAACAGATACTTTTACATTGATCCAAACAGGGATCAATATTTAAATGGCTACAGAAAAGAGACTGAAGGACACTCAGAGGGCGCACTCCTCCACCAAGGCCGAACAGTCGCCTCATGAAACCACATTTCAAATTCACTAGATCTGGATTTTCAGTTGGATCCACATCAAATAACACAACACTCATAAATATCAGTCTATACCATTAAGATGCCATATTTTTTTCCCCATCAAGATTAATGAGTTATTCTCTGACAAATCACCAAAAAACTGCTGATCACGTAATGTTAAAGCAGGCGAAAGATAAAGTCCTGGATCTTCCCTCTGATCCACATCCAAACCAAAATTGAGTGGGTTCTTCCCCGACCCATACCACATCCCTCCACCAAGTTTGATATATGTCCAGTAGTTTTTGGATAATTCTTCTAAATATCAAAAAGACAAACAAAAAAACAAAAAGCAGTTTGAACCATCAGTTAAAAGTAGTAACAAAGTCAGTGGTTTCCAAATCAAACTGGATCAAGACATTGCGTAAAAAGAAAATGAGAAATTAAATTAAATAGACGGAAAAATTATGATTAATCTCACATGCTGAGTTCAACTGGGTTAACATGTCCTCATCTATTGAAAACATAGCATCCTAATTCTATCCTAATACTATCCTATATAATTATACCATATGTCAAAGTCACTATGTTTTTTTTTTCTTTGCAAACATCAGTGTTGCCTTAATTGACTCCAACAGCCTTGTTTGCACGGGGAAGGCAACTGAAACGAAAAGCCCATGTTGTGGATTCAGTTCAGTGAAGGGGTTTTATTCATTCATATTAAACAGGCTCCATCTGATTCTGATGTGTTTCATAACTACTGTCCCTGTAATGCCCTGAACCCTCACTCCGTTTTAATTTGGCACTAAATAATTAATGAGATTCAAGAGTCATGTACGTTATTATACAAGGAGAAGAGCATTAGCACTGTACACGAGTGACCTGGTTCCACTCGAGAGAGGCTGGTTTCCAGTGGGGGCACCGCGTAAATGAATGTCAGGACTTTTTGAACAACCTTGAGCCCATAGTGCACGATGTGGTACAAGTCAGTGGCTTTTAAATGATAGATAAATTGAAGCGAGGACCCAGCATTTCACTCAGTGGGTTATTGTGTGGTCAATTCATTAAAAGAAGGAGCAGGAAATTCAATTTACAATTCGTAACTTTAGCCACTAGGGGATCTCTCAATCAAAATAATAACAAATGGCCTAGTTTGAAGACTTGTGAAGTAGCGTGGGATCATGGGAGTTAAGTTTTATTCACATTGCACAGAACACGGCAATGAATAGTCATGATCCATTACGACCAATACAAACAGTGGAAGGAATAAACAGACGACTGGCTAACTGGATAACATTGTGTTCATGTTGTTTTCTCCAGAAGTTATAGCACAGACGGGTAAAGCGAGGGGTAAAGTAACCACGGCGCTGTTAAAAAGACAACCAAAATGCCCCAAATGAATATAACTGGATTTCTTTTCTGGCTTTAAACATTGTTGGAAACATTTTTGATAATTCAGGTGCAAAGGTCACGATATATATAACAGAATGACCCTTTTCGACATTGTAAAGAAAAAGAATTGTTAAAGATCATATTGTTATCTCAACTAAATGAATATGCATTTAGGCTGTATAAAGATTTCAGACCTTCAGAAGACCTGTGTAGAGAATCTGAAACGGAGACAACCATCACAGCAGTTCTCAATCATTCAGGCCTTTATGGTGATATAGACTGATTACTATCTTCACAGTGAAGCATGACACTGGGCAGGATTGACTGAAGAATGAATCCATTGAAGAAAACCTGATATAGAGTCCAGGACTGACACTGAGATTGAGTTTCACGGTTTGACTTTCAGCACAAAAATAACAGAGTCTCTGACTGTGAGGAAAGTCCAGCCAAAGTCCAGATTTAAATCCCACAGAACACCTGGACGGACCAGAAGATGGCTGTTCACAGACAGTTCTCATCCAGTCTGACAGAGCTTCAGAGTTTCTGCCTGGGAGAATGGGATAAACTGCCCGAATCCAGGTGAACCAAGCTGATAGAGACTTGCCCAAGAAGAGAGAATGGTGTCATAGAGGCCTCTGCAAAATACTGAATTAAGGGTCTGAGGACAATCATGAGACATTTCAATTTTTGCAATAAAGTCAAAAAACTCTTCACTTTGTCATTGTGGGTTATTAAGAGTAGATTGATTGACAAGCTGTATCAATTTCAAATTAAATCTACAACATACTGAAGTGTGCAAAAAAAGATGGTGACATCACACATGTGTATGCAAACACTACGGCTGCAAAATAAACTACAGACTGTATATGTGCACATATAGACATTTTAAATTACCTGTAAGGCTATAAAATCTCTCTATGCACTAACATCTGCAGCTCCATGCTATGCACAAGTCAGGCAATGGCTCTGTTGGTTAATGCTCATTAATGCTCAACGTTAGATATATAGGGAAAAGGACTGAGCTAACTCTGTTTGCACACTGCGTTCATCTCTCCTGTATTTGTGCTCATCTTCTTAACACTTTAGAATACGGACGAGACAGACGAAACGGAGCAGTACCACCAGAAGTCATGAGGGGCAATGTAGCTAATAGTTCAAGCGTGACAAGTAAGACACGAGGAAGACATTGCAACACAGAATTCCCCATCCACATGCCTCAATGTATTGAATCGCCTCACAGAGCAATGCTGCTTACAACGCAGCCTCTTTTGCCTCTTTCTAAACAGGTGAAGTATCACAACCTACGTCTCCGTTGTCACGTTTGTTGTCAGAAACGCTCGACTCTGCCCTCTAGTGGATGTATTGTTTAACAACCATGCCAAATTATGAAAAAAACATGGGAAAATGTGGGCAGTAACGCTGGACTCCGACGCATGCGTAGCTATCACATCATAATGACAACAATCTGTTTCATGCTGTGGTTGGGAACCACAACAACGCCGGCTTTCATGCTCATGTGATATGAGAGCTATCAGTACAATGCTAACACACATGATTCAACAGCTGCCTTCTTTTTCTTGTTAATGTAATTTGATTGGCCAGCACCAGTGCTTGACTGTTCTTTAGTCCATCACTTTGTTCCAAACAGAAATATCTAAACTACCATTTTAGGTTTTTCTGCAAACTCGAAAAACAGCTCCAACATTCATAGATTCATACTGAAGGGACAGTTCAGCTACAGACACCGCAGCAGGGTCAATGGGCCATTCACACAAACACTCACAAAGGCACACAACATCCACAAATGACAAACCCAGAGAGGCAGAGTCACACACACACACACTCACGCTGCCGGCCACTTCACACAGGTCACAGTGGCTCTCTCCAGGGAAACAGCTCAGCGGCTGACCTTTCCTGCCACGCACCCATTTACACAGCAAACACAGCTGTAGCAGATCAGAGAGCCCCCTCTCATCTGCACTAACAACCAGGAGAAGATAACTGCCGACAAGATGGGAATCAAAGTGAAGAGAGCTTTTTTTAACCTCCTCTCAGATATCATTACTGACTGAGAAGGTAGGCCACCTGGGGGCGGGTGGGCGATGGCGGAGGAGACAGAGACCTGAGAAAAGACAAAACACCCGCCGCTTAGACAAATTGAAAACGTGTCTAGATTTCTATTACCACACTGAAATTAGGAGGAAATGTTGTCAGTGGTGTAGCTGCATCGCTGGGGACGTGCAGCTCCTGCCTGTTCAGTTTCACTACAGAGACAAGGAGTCATTCGTTGTCTAATACTATCCAAGCAGTATTAGATATGAATAAATAAAACAAGCAAAAGTTAAACCACACAAGAACATTTAAAGCAAACACACAAGTCTGGACCGGCTCCCTGTGCCTCACAGTGCGTCCCAGTGGGACTGCCGTCCTCAGGAGAAGATGCCCAGCGAGTGAGTGCACATTAAAAACCCACATCGCTGAGGGTTGAGGAGGACACAGTTGAACTTCCTCGCGGAGCCTCTCTGGAGCCGCTGCTTAATGTAATGTTGATCAGGGGAAGCTTTCTCTGGTGAGGGCTAAATTCTACTTTATACATAATTCAACATGCGGGTGACTCAATTAGCAGTTTGCCTCTGCAAGGTTTGCTTTTCCGAGTCTGCGGCGGGCTATTCACTCTACTAATAGCAGAGCGCAGAGAGGGTTGAGTGCGATCCGGCTCAGTCAGTGCTCCTCTCCGCTCACACTAAACACATGTGAAAGGGAACAGCGTGTTTGAATGTTTAGCTCGATGCAAGCCAGACTATGAGCGCATCACAAAAGCACGAGTGTAAAAGACAGCTACAGAAAGACTCTTGTTGCCGGAGCAGTGAAACTTGAATCTGGTTGTTTTCCCTCTGCTGGCATCTTTATTTAAGTCGGTGCACACCAACGCACTGCAAACTCAAGGAGGATCGAATAATGACTCTTGTGATACTGGATTTCTGACACTCTAAAATCCATGACAACTGAAAAGAAAATGTCAATGTATTTTGTAAAGACATCATTGTGTGGACTTAGTTTAGGTGAGTCTAGTTTAGGTTTTAAGTTTTGTTTTGAAAGAAGCTCATGAATGAATTGCTTATTTTTGTTATTATGCTGCCACTGTTATATCATTATAGTAAATCTACCACATCATAAAACCGATGTAGTTAGGACTCAGCATTAGTCTGAATCAAACAAATTAACGTCTGTTCACATGTTATATTGTTGGAGGCTAAGACTACAAGAAATCCTAAGAGCCACTTCTGCTTCTTTTTCTTCTCTTTAAGGTTGTCTAACTTCCCGCAATTGATCCGTAAGTCAATGTTTTCCCATTGCAAACGAACCGAACCCTAATTCAGTTTGATCCATTCTGAGAACAGCTCTTCTGGTATAGACCTTTCACAACTGTTACTTTGGTTCGAACTAAAAACAAAAGTGTGAGGATCCGCAAAAACAAGGTAGGTGTGAAAGTGTCAACAGTTTGTGGAATAAACTTTCTTTTGATTTGGGTCCACACAAAGGGGCAGGAGGCCAGTAAAAATGTCCAATGAATATAATAAGACAGAAAATTGTGGATTGTTTGTTATAAGTCAGTATAAGTCCGTTCTTTCAGAAAGATGGAGGTGGAGTCTGGCAATTAGTATCCACAGCACAATGCCTGGACACAGAGGCAGTGAGATAACACAATGAATTGGTTCCAGTATAACGTAGATTCTGCAGGGAATGTTTTAGTTGATGTGGACCGACATTGCACTGGTCCTTTAAATTTCAAACATTTTCTAATTCATGCTTCAACATTTTAGATCAACTGCATCCAGTCATGACGGAATAACATTTACAGGTGAATAGACTGAGGTTTGCGGCTGAGCAAAATTATAAGAAACATCTAATGTGCATGAAAAAGTTTAATTCTCACTCTCACGCAACCACCGCTTTATCTTTTCACACATTTTGATTCATTCATCTTCTCTTTCTAACCTCAAACATACAGCAGAGTTAATGCTGCTTTGAAGTCAATTCTCCAGCTGCCCCTGTGCCAGCAGCTGAGCCTGCAATGAACCGACACACTGAGACGTACTCAAACCGATTGGTAGTTTCCATCACTCCTCCCCCCTCTCTTTATCGTGACTGTAAATGTGAAAGATCTAAAGCCTCCAGTCTACAGTATAAGAAGTAATCTAAGAGCTCAGCTCTAAATCAGTGACCTATAACTTCTTTTAAACTTAAATTCACACATGTTCGGTCTCATTTACCATAAGTTCATCAAGGCTCAGGCGGTAGAGCGGGTCGTCCTGTAACCAGAAGGTCAGGGGTTTGATCCCTGGCTCATCCAGTCTGAAAGTGACTTTGAATGTGTGATAGAAAAGCATTGCATAGAGTCACTGTATATGTGTGAATGGGTGGATGTGACTTGTAGTGTAAAGTGCTCTGAGGGCTCGGGGAATAGAAAAGCTATAAACGCAGTCAATTAGCAAATTATCAAAAAGCTCAGTGCTGAGTTGACACAACTGCACAACATTGATTATGCTCAGGGACAATGATTCAAATGTTCAATATATTTTGACTGTTTTTTCAGTGGCTGATACTTCGAAGCCTGCTTAGGTCTAGGCATTTTAAACATTATTTTATAAGGCAGGGTGAGTAAATCATTGTAAACATCTGCTGTCAATGTGAATGTGTTCTGCTCTTTTTGCACTCATCGCAAATATCTCAGCATATTTGCATTATCATCAATTAACAATCACGTTTAGTTGCTCGTTTCAAAATGTTGCAATACGAATATTATTGTTTTTGTTTGTGTGTGCAAAATATCTCAAAAAGATTTTGTAAGCCTTAAATCAGAGATTATTGATTTTGGGTAAAAAAAGGTTTGTATCATTATGAAACTGTGGCAGGCCGAATTTAGTATATAGATTTATTACCCCTTATTTTTTCATTCCTTGTGTTATTGGGCTGAACCACAAACAACAATTTAAGACTTCGCTGCTTGGTACCTAGACTGATCTGTGCTAAAAAAGCTTCTTGCCCTTGATTTAAACATGATCTTCCATCCTGGCATTGGGCTCAATCAGTTCTCACATAAACTGGCCTGTGCAGCACTTAACGGCCCTTCGCCGGTTATTGAGGAAGCCTCTTCCTGCTGCTCACGCTGAACAGACTTTACATCTGGAGGGATTTTGGCCTTTGCCTGGGTGGCTACCCGCCCGCTGCCGGCCCTCGTGCCGCCACTGAGAAGCTTAAGACTGCCGCATCAATACAGACATTAGAATGAAAAAAGGATTAGCACAGGCTAGACTGGGTCTCAATGGGCAGCGCTGTGAAGAGCCATTTGAGCTAAGAAGGCATTAGATCTAAAGTCGATGGAATCACTACCACTTGGCTGGGCATGAGCGTGTGGGGCCACATTGAGACATGGAGTCACTGACAGGCCACTTGCAGGCCGATGGGACAAAAATATCTTTACAGCACAATGGATGCAAAGCTCATAATCTTTCCAGGAGAGGAAGGTAAATATCTATTCTAGAAGATGATTTCTCTGATTGATGTTTTAATTTCCTGACAAATTCACTTGGTTTCCTCTCTAAATACAAAATGTAAATAGACTAGATCCTTTAAAAAATAACATGAATTGCACGGATAGCAATCGCCCACACACGGTTAACTGAAAGGGAGCAGATCCCTGGAATGAAAGAACATCATTTATATGGGATAATAGGGAGATGGCTTTCCCCCCCTCTCCTCCTCTGCATTTGCCACCACGTGCCACTTTTGCACAATCTTCAAAGTCTAAACACCACACCTCCTCCCGCTCTGTTCCCTCAATCAATTTTTCTTGATGTGAAGAGGCAAGGGAGAGAGAGAGAAAAAGAGGGAGCCGATTTTTCACGCCGCTTCAGAAGTAGGGCAAGAATAGTCCCTGCAGGGGTTGAAGGGGTGGAGGCAGCCGCACGGTTGACTTGTCTGATTGGCTGTGCGAGGAGGTGATGTCACTTTTCGACGGCTCTGAGGAGCCTGCAGCGGGAAGTCCAACGAGTCAAGGTTCAAAATGCGACGGCAGAAGAATCCAAACATCACCAGAAAGCTGCAGATATCTCATATTCTCCCACATCAAAGTGAACCTATTTTTTGAGTGCAGCTGGCTTAAATCAAAACTTACTGAAAATCCCTCTAATTGTATGGAGTGTTCCCCACTGTGCTTTAAAGTCCTAAGCCCCTGGATGATAAGTGAGTTCAGAAAAAGGATGAAAAACTCTAAAATACAAAAAGGAAGCGTTGTGATTCCTCTGGCCGACTTCAAGCATCGTCAAGTCATTCCCTATCAGTCACCATTTGACAGAAAAACATACCGCCGGATAAACAAGGGTTCATGCATTTCCTCCTTTTCCGTGACAACAAACCCACCGGAGGCGCAGTCCTCCTCGTCCGCCCCGTTCTCGCAGTCCTTCTCCCCGTCACATCTCCATGACAACGAGACACACTTGTTGGTGGATCCTCCGCAGTCGAATTTCTCCGGCGGGCACGTCTGTTTGCCTGTGGGCAGAGATAAAAGAGATAGGGAGATTACTGCACAGGTCTTTATGGTCCCATAAAGGCTGCAACAAAAAGCACTAGGAGACATCGCCCCCTCGATAATGTTAAAACTCGTCCAAATCTCCACCAGTCTGGCCAATTGATTTGACTGTCTGGGCCGCCTCTAAAGAGACATGCAGAAAGACCATAAACTACAGCAAATGCACGGTTGGCTGAAGAGCAAAAAGACGCCCCCGTGCACGCACACACACACACACACACACACACACACACACACACACACACACACACAACTCTCTTTTCCTGCCAATCTGCTGTAGTTGGCACAGAACAGGTTTGATCCAGATTTGTTTCATGTGAGGCAGGTTGTTAATTATACATCTCTGCTTACAGTGCAGCCTTAAACCTCGCAGGCTGGATCCAAAGGGTAAGACCACATTTCGGTCTTTGATTATTTCTCTTTAATATCATATTTAAGAACAATGGCCCCAATCACACACACCTCAGTACTGTCAGAGGAACTCAAATAACCCTTCATCATGATCAATGTTCCAAATGATATGATTATTAAGTTATTTAACCCTATGCAGCTCAAAGTAGAAGAATTTGGCGCTACAGACTTATGTTTCAACTATATTTATTAATACCTTTGGGTATCTCACCTTTTAATATTTCACCTATTAATCCTCTGGAGTAATGAGCTACTTTTGGTATTTTTTTAATCCATGAATTTAACGGAGCTATGTCAATCAACTCTGGCTCCAAATGTCCAAAGCCCAAGATGGCAGGATATTCTAGCTACATTTTTCTGAAATTGAAAATAGTGGAGACATGTTCTCCATCTCTACACACGGTCTCGGATTTCAACAATTAATCTATGAGCTCTTAGCCATTTATTACATCCCCTGTAGCTATAATCTGTTAAATATCCATTATGCGACCTTGATCAATCTATTGAAACCATTTTTAGCAAATTTTTCCTGTAGCATTAGCTTTTATGCTAGCTAGCTACAACATGTCGTGTTTAATTTACACCAGTCTTAACATGGATACATGTATTCACTCTACTGCATCTATATTTTAATTGAGCTACTCCACTATCTTTCCACAAGCAGCCTGCCGTCTGCAGGAGTTTCCATGTGACCTCACTTTCCAGCTGCTTATCAACATGAACTTTATAAACCTTCTGACAGTCGTGTTTTCTTTTTTACATGGACTCAGCGCACAGCTTCGCTTCAGCTGACAAACAATGGGAGCAATCTCCGTAATGAAAATCACTTATGAGGTTAGAACAGAATATCTGATGTTAGTGTAAACTGTATAGTGGATAATTGGAAAAGACATAAAGTGCGTCTACCAAGCCAAAGCACATCTGTTCACATGGAAACAGATTAATTAGAAAGCTGCACTTAGGCAAAAATGTAATTCCTTAATTGCTAATGTAAATACAATATGCAATAGGCTTTAATTATTAAATGAACTACTGTATATATTCGATGACAATTACAAAGGTCGTTTTAAAATGCAGGGATCATTTTAGCCTTAATTGTCATGATTTCATAATGAACTGAAAAGGTTTTCATGAGTATCTGTTTTCTTAATTTATGAGGTGTAAATGTATCTTCTGTGGTATGCAGTGAGAGCATCACTTAGAGTATAACAAGTACAAGAACTTAAAAAAGACAATAACACTATTTAATTGTTGTGTACTTTATAGTGTAACTTTGATAATTATATATTGGTTCATACTAATTTGGATTTCTGACCAATATGCATTTTACAAACAACAAAGGTCCTCAGCTGCCTGCTGTCAGGATGTTTTTTACCCATACACTGATGGCTTGGCTGTGACTTTTATCCAAAATTACTTGCGAAAAATGCATTGGAACCCAAAAGCATCAAAAGCTCGAAGAAATCCAAATTGGAGGCTCATCTCCCCTGAATAAACAGTTAAAAACACTACTTAGGTTTTTTGTTTGTTTTTTTGGTTCTTTGTTAAAAAGAAATGAAATAGAAGCTCTAGCCTGGGGCTTCAAGGTGCAGCATGAAAAACGGTGGGTATTCACTCTGCAGCATGGGGACGTGCAGTGACTTCACTGGGGAATTATTTCCACTGTGGAGCCAGAACAGAGACGAGTCCTGTCACTCATCTCAGTCAAAGATCAGCGGCCTGAGGAAGTGACAGCACGGAGGCAACGGAGCGCCGTGGTTGGCCAGGAGAGTCGAGTTTGAATGTGACCAGTGTAGTGAGAGGAGGAGTGGTGTGACAGCACTGTCTTTGCCAGTCTTCTACTGCTTTTTTCTGTTGCTCATATTCCATACCGTCATTTACTAGTATCAAAATCTGAAGGCAATTTGTTCAAGTCACAAGAATAGAAATATACAGAGACCAAAACAATAACTCGACATATGAAGTAAAGATAAAATGTTAACAATGTGTAAATAATATATCTGCATTACCATACAACAAATAAAAATAAGTTTTAAGAAAATGTGTATAAATAGTATATACAACAGAAAATAATACATTATCATTTAAGGTGTACTGCGTTGGCAAGGTGAAATAAGTCCAGGTCTGATCCATTGACTCAGAGTCAATACAAACCAATGTATCCTCCTGGTAGATAAGTGAGGTAACCATGCGCCAACAGGTAACCACCATTAAACACCAGCTCTTAAGGAAGATTTATTTTTCATCCGCCTTCATTGGGTATTCTACTGACCCTGCGGGAAGGAGGGGTGACAGAAGGGATGTGGGGGAGAAGGACGGAGAGGCAGCTGGTGCCTGGGGAGATCACGATCTGAGAATGGCTGAGGCAGCCAGGCCCTGACCCCACGGACGAAAAAAGAAAACAAGCACTTTGCTACTGCAGTGTTCAGAGGTGTCCCTACAGCAAACAACACCTCGGACTCTGGGTAGATTGTAAATCGGTATTCTGCTGGCAGAGAAGTGTCAATTACCTACAATCAGGTTCCAGCCCCTGTGATAGATTGTTTTCTAAATCAGGGGTCAAACAGCGACCACAATTTACACAGAGGGGCTGATTGTATGTCCAACATCCATGCACAATACCCTAGAGTGCACATTTAAGTCAGTCCTTGTTTGTGGATAGCTCTGTAGGTTTCAAGAAGCAATGCATCATTGAATATGTTTTGACGATTGTTCCTTCTTCAAGCACAATGTGTTCTTCAAAAAAAAGAAAGTAAAGATTTAAACTAATTATATTTATTGTTAGTATTGTTACCAAACACACTGACAGAACAGGGGCACTTCAGGGCCCAATCTGATTTTAGCAGGGGCCAGTTTACCCCTGAATCTGCCCCTGGTTGTGCCCCTGGTTACAGTCCACAAACTTTAGATCTGTACAAATTGCAGTTCGTGTTAATCATCAATAATTCTGACAGTCAGTCTCATATTATAATATAGTTTAATATGACCCACCGACAGACCTCTAAATTTACAATGAGTTACAGAAATAACATTTTATTTCTTCTGATTCATGTGCAACGAATTTTAGAAATCATCATCTCAAACCAGAAAGCTATTTTTCCCTCAACGTGTGGCAGCCTTTGATGGTGCCTGCGTCACTGTTTAATTCTTCATGCATACGACAGACAATTATACCCTGTGATTTATCTTTCTCGGTGAGAAATTCGTGACTTTTTTCTAGACACGACTGTCGGGAGAGCAAACGAGCTCAATAGAGGAAACAAAAAGACAAGGGGAAGGAATGATGAGCTGCAATGTGAAGCATTACAGCTGAGTAACATCTTCAAACCAAATGTGAGAGTGGCCGGTCAGAGAGGAAATGCAGTTTCTCAGAAATGTCTTGAGATGAAAGAGGCGAGTAGGTGGGATCTTTGAAAGTGGAAATAAGATGCTGTCTGAGTGAATTCAGTCTAATGCAGAGCCAAAGAGGACCTGACAGAAAACAAGACACGGGGACAAAATGAAAGAGGGGGTGACCCAGAGAGTGAAGCAGGAGGGGGGGGGAAAGGAATCCTTAAGAGGGGAGGTGCACCAGGAACAAGAAAAGAGGAAAAGATGATGATGCAAAGTGCTGTACGACCTTTCAGATTCTGATCCTAAAGCAAAATCAAAGCCACTCAACCCGAGAAGAAAGAGATAAAGGACGGACAGACAGGTGGAGAGCAGACTTTAGCAGAATCTGAATCCACCAGGCAGAGGCTGATCTCTGGCTGACTGACGATTCTTAAAAACAACAGTTCCTCTCAAATTCACACGAAGATGCCAAACTTGACTCCAGCCAAGTAGCGTTAGCTCCCTGCCTCTAATGACAGCTATTGTTGAGCGAAATCTCAGATTTCACAAAGACAAAGGTGATGAGGATTTCGCTCGCGAAAGGAGGCGACTTAATGAAAACCAATTACTCACCGACACAAACTGACAGTCTGGCTGTGGTTTACTATCGGAGTGAAAAATGAGGAGGCATCTCCTCTGTGGCGTTTTGGCAAGAGATCTGTTCAGAACTCATCACCTTTAACAAGACCCAAGGCGGCCTTTGTTTCCTCAGCGCAATGGTGTAATAGCTTTGCTTTTCATTTGCGGGCGACCTTGTTATTGCTCAGTGTTTTAACCTCGATACCAGGCTTTCAGTGACGGAGTGGAGAGGCTCTTAAGTTTTGTCGATTGTCGCTGAGGCATATGATGAGATAACAGGGATACATAATAAGCCCTGTGGTGGGGAAAAATGTGTTAAATTGATCAGAAGTGAAGCTTCATAAAAAATGTAACAACAAACTACAGAGCGGCGTGGGAGTAATAATGAGGAACCTATTCATTAATTGGTGCCCTTTTCCCTGCTTTTGAATGCTTATAGATAATGCACGGTGGTGATTCAACCCACAACCAGTTCATGACAGCTCTTGCTCCCTGACAGTCCCTGACTACTCTCTACAGCTGCTTCCACTTAGACACACTTAGAAAAACACACATCCTCGTGTTTCCAAAACCTGTTTCTGAGAATTCCTGCTCCTCGTTTCCCACAGCAAGTCTTTTATGTCTGAAGAACTGGAGGCGAGTGAGTACAAAAACTACACCCGTCTATGTCAGGCTTCAAATGGTAACAACCACCTCAGATCTAAAAAAGGACAAAACACTCACAGTCACATGAGTCACAGTCAGATTCGTTGCTTCATTAAACCGTGTTAGCGTGGCTGTGTCCTCCTTCCCTGAATTATACATGTGCTCCGGCCAAGAACACGCTAGCTGGTTGCAAACTACAAGATGGGAGATTGTTATTGATGAGCAAAGTGCATTAGCAGGTTATGCACTGTGGCATGAACGCCTCTTTATAACCAAGCGATGTTGCTGATCCTCCTCAGCGCGACTTCGGTTTCAAAATTCCGGCGACACACAGATGAAGGGTGCAGTCATCACAGGGCTAACACGTACAGACGACCGTTCACAGTCAACTGCCGAGGGCCAGTTCAGAGAAGCTAAATATGAAAACTTAAGTGCACAACTTTCTTGCTGTTAGACAAGGGTCTTCAGCACCTTGGCATGATGACACCCCCCATTATAAATCATAACTAATTGTCAAATTTTTGTTCAGACTGTAATGTCTGCAATTTTTCAAGTAAGTAATTTGTCAATTCATGAAATAAATCAGCAAATATTACGGAAAACAAAAAAAAAATTTTATAATCATGCTTAAGCACCTTAAATTTGAGGCCTAGATGATTTATTAACCCTTTGTACGCATTATAGAAAAATGCTTGCATCATTAACGCAAAATAATTACAACATCAGGCCCATATACTTGGCTTTAGGAGTCGGCTCTTCATATTTTTTATCATGTCTAGACATCGCTGAACACTTAATGATTAATCTACAGCTGCAGCTCAGGAGGGTAGAGAGAGTGATCCAATAACCAGCAGGTTGGTGGTTCAATCCTCGGTGCCTCCAGGCTTCATTAGAACAAAATGCTGAACCCCAAATTGCTCCTGACACTATACGAGTGATGTAATAGAAAAAGCACTGTGCACAGAAGCCACGTTTCAATGGCCGCGTGAATGAACAGTAAAGTGCTTTGAGTGGTCGATAAGACTGGAGGGGCTCATTTAATCTGAGACAAAAATCACATTAGCTGATAATGATATTGTTAGATGCCGTTCTGCCATCATGTGATCACTGTCATTCTTGCATAACTGTATTCCACCTCAGTAAATAGCTCTGGTCTTAACTCCCATGAGCTGTTCTAAATTCACTATAAACCACTCTTTGGGTATAGTGCTTTAACTACTACGTAGGGTAACGTACAATTTTAGTTTCCCTGAACAAATGTAGAGGAAAATAATGTTTTAAGTGAAAAAAGCTAAAATATCATCACATCTTGCTCATTTTACTGAATCAGATTTATAACAGTGAACTGATAACACTGCTGTGGTAAAACTGAACTTTAAACCTGAGCTGAGGTGGCAGCCTGACTTTGTCTTGGGATCACAATCCCACTCCAATTTCTTATTCGCAGACAGCGTAACCAACTGAAGTTCAATGCATGAGAATTACCCCCGTTTCCACGTATGAACGCTACAATAACAGCATTAACCTCAATTTAGCAGCGCTGTCAGGCTCTGCCACTGATGGAACTCTCCCCAGCTTTAGTTCTGAGTCTACCAACATATTAAACTTACTTCTCTGACACATCAACAATTTACTATGTAAACAAAAATCAGTGGTGGAGACAGAGAAGACATAATTAGCAGAGTGAAGGATATGTGCTCGTAAAATGTTCTCATGACACTAAACAATCCACATCACATCACATCAGTGTAGCCAAGTGGTGTGTGTGACACAAACAAATCTTTACAAAGGAAACGAAAACACCTTTACCATGGAAATGTGCCCATTATAAAGTCAGTACAAAAGTGAGGCTCTGTTATTAGCTCCCAGGGAGAAGCTCAAAGGGGTTTGAAGCTCAATATCTACAAATAGTTTCATAGAAGTTTTCATCAAACCACTCTCATTGATATATCTATAACCCTCTGCAAATTACACGACACTTAGAAGCGCAAACCAAAGGCACAATATGGTGGGTTTAAAAAGAAGACTTCCATCTGTTTGAATAATTCATATTTTTTCCAAGTATTCGGGCTGGGGGGGGGGGGTATGTCCTCATATAATGAATACAACTTCTCCGGGAAGAAGAAACACTGTGAAGCTACCTCACGCTTGTCAACTCCGAGAGAAGTATTCACAGAGCTCAGACTGACGAGCAGAACTGAGCAGCACTCAGCGAAAAATTTGCCAGGAGGAGTCAGGCAGCGGACGCTAACCCTAACCCTAACCCTAACCCTAACCCTAACCCCCTCTATATAATCCTCTCTAAAGGTGATTTCGACGACTACAGGAGCAGTGTGGAAATGTCATCGCTCCGGCCGGGGGGGGAGAGCGGAGGAGCCGCTGCACAGCTGGATGCGGTGGCCCACTTCCTCCTTGATTACACATTAATCTGATACCAAAAACGACGAGCCCGGGCACTTCACGTGTTCCTCCGAAGACTCATTCATTTTTCAGCGCACGCAAGTCAACTCGCTCAGCGTGGGCCAAATCTGAATTCTTAATGCGATGGTGTAACGCTACTCCAGCGTGTAATTGAGAATCCACGCGGTGAGTCGGAATGATTGTGGCACAGATGTCTGCAGCACCCGGGTCCAAAGTTCTCTAACTGAGTGTGCGTCAACTATGTGTGTGTGTGTGTGTGTGTGTGCTGTTACTTTTGTGCACGTGAGACTGAAATAGAGAGACAGGAGAGGAGAGCTGAAAGGAGGGGGCCAAATTAAACTTACTACAAGACAAGGGTTTTTCTGCATGTGGGAGACGACAGCGCGGCTTATCGGACTTCAGCATAACTGGAGCATGATGCATTAAGGTGCATGTGCCGCACTATATGTAATTAGCCCCGTGGAAAACCACCGTGCGCTCACTGATGGCTGCCGTTTACATAAAAGCAAGCTCATCGCCAAAGCGTCACGTTCAAAGATTAGCCGCGGGGGTGCGTGAAGTTCCCGCCCTCCGCTTTGTCATTAACGAGGCAAAACCAGCTCCACTTTAGCGAAGTTCAACTGGTAAATGCGAAGCTCTGTAGCTTTTGATTTCAAAGGGAAGTGTTGCATGGGATTGGGGGGTGCCGAGCGACGTGTTAATGCTACATTTTCATGTCAGAGGTCTGTGTTTTCTTTTGGCGTTTTCGTCTTCAGTCTGATGTGAAAGATGCAGCACACCAAGAGGCGTTCGCTGACAGACGTACAGTTCTCATTATAGCTGAGTAATCTCAACGAGGCGCCGCCACACACAGGGAAGCTTCCAGTGAAAAGAGGTTAATGAGACACACGATAAGAGCAGGTTGGCTGCCGTTGCCTGTTTATTCCCACAATGTCCATCCTTGAGTCTTTTCTCTCCTTCCCTTTTCTCCTCAGTGTGATCACGGCACAGTTGCATCCACTCAAACAGAAAGACAGCTGTGATGAAGTGGATCCCATTAACGCTCCCTCTGTTCAGGATTGGGCATCGGTCTGACACTTCCCTTCTGAGCGCATCATCAGGACGGATCCGTCCTTCAGGGCGAGGAGGACTGCTTTTGTCAAAGTTTGACTTTCAGGAGGAAGGAGGAATGAGGGCAGGGATAAAAGGTGTTCTGCCATAAGCGCAGCCAGTAAATGATCAATCTCCATCGTTCATTAGAGTACCAGCCACTGCATTTCTAGATATAACGATACCACCATCAAAAATGCCTCCGATACAGCCTAAAACTACGCCTGACCTATCCAACTAGTGGATCATTGGGGTCCCCTGAGTTACCGATGCCCTCAGGACTATAAAGCTCAACTCTGATTTGGATGTATATCTTATGACAAATTATTTTTCTCCTTCAAAAAGTGTTTCCCCATGTCTTTAGAGTAGCACTAACGATCGAGAAGATTCTGGCTAGAGTCAAGTACAGATGTTCTGAGAACAAACTGAAAATGCCACCGATACTGCAAAAGATGTTGGGTTGGGCGTGTACCGAACTGATACCACGTCTTAAATTATATCAGTTTCACCCAGGTAAAACTGCGGCTCATCAGTACTGCAATGGGTAAGAAGGGTCCTGTTCTTAGCATGGTGAAGAATAAGTTATTTCCTGTAGTGTAGCATTGAACAGAGCTGGCTAAAATGTAATTTGGAAATATATCACACTGGAGAGTCCAACAAGTGAAAGAGTGACTTGTACCTTATGCAGGACTTCAGTTTTAAGGGGTGGCACTTAAGGAATTAACTGTTGTGCATTCCTTATTTATGTATTTTCAGTTATAATCCTGTAACCAGATAGTAAAATAAGTTCTACGGTATTCATTCTCTGTAAGTACTTGTTTTAAATACAGGGTTTAGCCTGAGCCAGACCTGAACAATGATAGCAATCATCATTTCCATACTTGGTTAGGAGCAAGTTATCTAACTACGAAAATATATTTTTGTGTTTTTATATGCACTGGTATTGGATTATCACTCGATATATGTTGATAAACAAAGTCCAGTTATCTGAGTCAGTATAAAGAAGGAACATTTTTATCAGAATTAATCATCTGGTGGGATTCATGCTGCAGGGGGAGGAGAACTGGCAAAACTCTAGTTTTACTTTCACAGGAAAATTGAATTAACTCGGTTTGAGCCCACAAAAAACTTTGGGAGTTTCAGGGGTAAAAAGCATTACAGCCAAATCCAACTGGGGACAGTTTTTCAAACGAGAAAAAATACAAATACATCATCAGTGGCATCACTTCTTCCAGTAGCAGACATCTAGGCTAAAAACACGGGCTTATGCACTCTTGGATGACCCCACAGGAGCAGTGTGGAGGCATTTTATTTTTTCCTTATTTACTTCTAAAAGTATTTTGTGTACTCAAAAGTTTCACCCACCAGTCCCTCACTATAGTGATAAGTAGTCAGTGGACTAACTTTTTAAGGAGGAAGAGGACAATCTCTGACTAATAATGATCATTCTTACAGCAACAGGCACCATATCTTTCCAAACCTGTTTCATAGTGAGATGAATCTCTGTTTGCAGAGCAGAACAAAAACCCCAGCGAGATTTTTCACAGTTGGTGTTTTAGGTGTTGGTGTAATTTTTACATTACATCACGTCAATGCAAAGGGGATTTCCATATTAATGAATCCTTCCTGAGCCCAGATCTCTCTCTCTCTCTTTATTCTGCAGCCAAGAGATGAATCCCTCCTTCATTTATCTTTAATTGGATTTCCTATAGGAACTTGTTATCCTGCAGAGGTCCCTTCATGTCTCTCTCCTTAGCCCTACCTTTCTGGGGGTGACATTAGAAGCTTTGCCTGGTGGTGGGGCTGCTACATTATTCATGGAACCGGCCCACACATCCGCAGTCAATAAAATGGGACAAAAGGGGAATGAATATCCTCTGAAAGATTCATTTGGCTTTCTCTTGATTCATTTCCTGCTCAGCTGGATGCATTTTAATTCCCTCCCACAATAACTTTGAAAAGGCTTTAAAGTTAAAAAAAAAAAAAGGACACTGGCGATGGAAGTTAGATACAGCTCTAAAACAGGCTAGAATCATTCAACATGTTCTTTTAATGTACATCTACAAACATCATTGTTGAATCGTTCTGGTGAACTTTTCTTGTAAGTCCTTCTACAAGTCATATTGTACATATTAGACACTGGACTGTATAAAAAGATGGATGGCCTACATCCCTCTTGATTGCCCCCTGGTTGTTGGCTGCAGTATTGGTCCTGTCGTAAAAGACGGTTCCTGTCAATTAAGGTAGTTCTTATTACAAGTGTTGTTTTTTCAAGTTTGGTTTTAATGACTTGTGTTTAGATAAGGTGGAACTGTCATGATTGACAGCTGAGACTGACTTTTGATTGGTCGAGCGCTCAATACACCACGATCACAACTACACAGACTGTGGCTCCAACTGACAGGAGTTTTAAACAGCAGGAGGAAGTGCAGACTTGCCTTTTATCTTTATATACAGTCAGTCAGGAGGAGTCAGGAGTGTGTAGGTGTGGTTTGATCAGATTTGCATGAAAATGGTGAGACAACCCACCAAGAGCCATCAGATTTGATTCAAATGTCTGTGGTGCATTAAAGTACATGTCATCATCTTTTTTCCTCTTTGTTTCACCCCTAGAGGAGCAGAAAGAAAAAGAGAAATAACCCGAACTGTTCACTTTCTGGTAAAAAAGTTTTTGGATCATCAATCATTATAAAAATCTTTTTGAGAAAAAGAAAAACATTTCCAGATCCTTTAAAAAAAATCGAAAAATGTGTTGCTTAACAAAATTTGGCAGCAGTGTTAGAATATTTCCTTACGTTCCAAATCTAATCCCGACTATCAAAAATTTGCTCAGACATTTGCAAGGATGAGATATAAGGGCCCGTTACCTGTGACTCTTCTCCGTGCAGTGGAGCAGTTTCAGCGAGCACGACGGTGCAGTTACATCTCCGCAGCATTTCAAACATGAAAAAATAATTCACTCTGAAAGACAAACTCCAGTCTCAGAGTCGAAATCTAAACATCTGCTGCTGTCGCACTCAGCAGGTTGGGCTGAAGGTCTCAGCTCATTTGAGCAGAACATCTTGCTACGTTTAAAATCCTAACCTCCCGGAGTGCTGTATGATACCAGATATTGTGTTAGCAGCGTTTGTCAGATGAAGACCCAGGGTTGAAACACATGTTCAGTGAAACAGATTCCAGCAGCTGTATTTCTGTGCGTTGCTTTGAGCTGTGTCTGGTATACGAGTAACCCCCATGGGAGAAGACGGTAGCCAGGGGAGGGAGAGAAATTTGAATTTTAGCAAGAAAGAAAGGAAACAATTAAGTAGTTCAAGACACCCACTCATTGGTCCCTGCCTGGTTGAGGAAACGTCAATTTGCCTAACCCCCCATCAGGGCCTGTGTGTGGGAGCAGGCGACTGGCACCGGCTATAAGAGAGCCAGCCAGGGACACTCAGCTTTAACAACTTGGCAGAGAAGCATTCAAGGTGTTTCTTGGGTTCACCATCAGACACCATTGAGTATTGAAGTGTGTGGGATAGTGGAGGCAGGCGAGGTGGCTGAACTGCCGCCAGAGCAGATATAACAAGGGAAAGTAGCAGCCTGAACCTGACTCTTCTGGGAAAGTCAAATTAAATCCGGTTTGGAAAGACTGACACGAAGGTGCAGCTGCATATCCAGATGCTGCACGCACAATGCCAACACAATTATTCAGCTGCAGCTTCGACTGTTCCTTTTCTTGAAGAAACTGATTGACTGTAAGAGCTGATTCTAATGCGCCTCTTAGAAGCTACAGTTAAGATTGTTATAGTTCCTGGTTGTCCCTGATTTCTATTGGTTACAACATCGTTTTCAGCAGTTTCATTGCTGAGCTCTGTTAATGCAGTGATGTCACTAAAAAGCCCTGAACCTGAGTCAGTTAGACGTAGGTCTAACATTGAAGAAACTTGAAAATCTATATTCAAACACCTTGGTAAATCTACTGCAACCTACACTACTTTTTCCCATGAAAAATTGGAGTGTAACTGTAGTATGATTGCACTCACTGTCGGTTTTACAACCAAATAAACTGCCTTGCATTTGTTTTTCTTGCTTGCAACCTCTTGATGCAATGCAACATTTACTAGGGACCACTTATCCACTGACGTTTCATCACATATGCAGTGATATTTATTTATCTGAATGTTCATCCAATTATTTTTTAAACTTGAGGAGATTTTAAATAAGCAAAGATTGGAGAAAAGCCTGAATAATCCTAATTTTAGTTGAGACAATTCTGTTCCTCTCCCGGCATTCTCTATTTGGATTGCCATTTGATTCTTCCAAATGGGTGATAGTCTAATCAAAACTATTTGAAAAAATCTACCAGTAAAGCAAAATTGGGAAAATAAGCCAAATTGTAAAGATGAAAAACCAGGTCGAACTAAAACAGGCCTCTAAAATATTATTTTCATCAAGATTCATAAATCTCACAATGTTAGAGAAGAAAGTGAGTTTCCATGCCAACATTTAATTAGTTCTTTCTGGGCCCATGCCCCATCCCTCCACCAAGTTTTGTTGAAATCCGTGCTTTATTTTATATGTGACAAATAAAAAGGAAAAATGTGAAAATATAACCTGATTGCTGGAGAAAGTAGTTTTCTCCTTTCAGGCACCTATGCTTGAGAATCACTGAGTTTGATTATCTGACTTTGGCTTGTTTACAGTGTTTTTCATTTTCCTGGAGCTCAAACTGTATTGAGAAACTTCAAACCAAGCAGCTGAATGGTTTCACTTACTGCAGGTCTCCTCTGCCTCATCAGAGCCGTCGGGACACTCTGGCTCCCCGTCGCAGCGCCAGCGTCCTGGGACACACTGGCCGTTTAAACAGGCGAACTCTGCAGGGGCACAGGTTTTCCTGGCTGCTCAGAGAGAGAGAAGCACAGAGAGAGAATAACAAGGTGAGAAAAGGAGGTTAAAGGCAGCGTCAGAAGCCTTGAAGCTCTGTCATGAAACTGGTCACAATGTGTGAAATCCCAGCAATCATCCATGTGATCAGAAGGGATCAGGCTCATCTTCTTTCCTCTGCAGCCCTCTCCACTGATATCCCCCACTAATCATCTCCACTCTCCATATTTTCTTGACTTTCACTTACTGTGCTGTATGCCCTTACCCCCTTCACCCCGTCTGCTCCCCCCTCCCTCCCTCCCTCCCTCCCTCCCTCCATCTGCTGGGCTTCAAAAAACAGTCTAATCTCTCCTTCGGGTTCTCCGTCACGGAGCAGGGAAATGTTAATGCTGGTTGTCGAGCACCGCAAGCTCAAGGAGGTTAAACCTTTTACTTCGAAAACCTGTTTACTGCAGTCAAGAAATATACGTCAGAAAAAAACCTTGTTTAAGCAATGAAAGGAAAACTGACAGTGATCAAAATGTTCATGTAACAGCGGAGAGTTTACCACACGCACACGCACACACAGAGGCCACCTGTAGCAACTCGGCCAGGGAGCCAGAAGCAAGCAGGGGTCAGAGCCTTTCATTTCCCTCAGCCTGTTACTCCAGGATCACCTGCAATATGGTCTAATAAATCACTGGCAAGCCGGCCCTTCGCTGAGCCCTCAAGTGTTGTTACACAGCCACAACTGTTGCTAAGCTGGCTCCATCTTGGCTCTGATGCTTCAAATTAGATATAGCATTTAGAGATGTCCAGGGAGCTTAAGCTGAGCTGAACGGCTGCAAGGGGAAAGGAGCACGAGTCTTCCTTTGCTGTGCTCGGCTCACACCAATTTCAAAAGCAATATAGATCAGTTGGCTGACGCACGTAGTTTTTCCTGATGTCCCACTTTTCATTTCACAGACGTAGGATTTGTTGGATACAAATTCAAAAGTAATTAAAGTGATTCAACCCAGATAAAAAGAACAATGAAATCAAATTTATTTCACTGACACAGGTGTAAGTCATTCCTTCCTACCTGTTGGCATTGTTAGGGTTAGGGTTGTATTTATGGTTACAATTATGATCGGGACTAATAATAAAACAGTAAGAGGATGTCTTTTTTTCAAAATTTTCATCAGGATGACATTTCCTGTAAGAGACTAATGATTTTCCTTTGGTTTCCTTTGTACAGTTGCCATTAGTGAGCTCTGTGCCAAGAGGAGGACGTTTCCCAGAGGCTTGTGCCACTTTAATAACTGGGAAATTATAATGTAAGAAATAAAAATAAATTTGATTTCAAAGATATTTAGTAGTGTCGTTAAGGACCATGGTTGATCTGTGATCCACATGAATGACAGTGAACGGCATAGCTACTGAAGGAGAGTAAGAATTTTCTTCATCATTTGCATCACATATAGGAGCATTTTGGATTTAAATATACAGATGACAGGCAAATAAGACAAGTGTTTCCCACAGTGATTTTTTTCTGCATGCCGTTCACTCTCACATGGAACATAGTCCCAGTGACAGCTCCACAGAGTAGAGAGTAAAAGAGAAGTTCCTGGGTGTGTGAGAACTGCACTGAATGCCACTCGCAGCAACCCACACAGCTGTAGCTGAAACTATGCCGTCTGGCTTTCTGTGTGGGCAGTAAATTCTTTATGGACAATAGCACGCGAGAGGAAGAAACAGAGCAAGCAAGAGGCAAATGGCGCCGCCGGCAAGAATGAACGAAGCAAAACACTTCACCCATGACATAAAACTGCCCTCAGATCTGAACCGTGATCTGTTGCAACCCTGATAACGAGAGGGTGGCTGAAATCCCTGATGTGGTCATATAGTCACCAGATGCATCAATTCCTTTTATAATAACTCATTCATTTAATTAACAACAAGACAGCGGGTTAATTTTCCATTGATAAAATGATTCCCTATAGTTGCAGCAGACCATATTTATGAAGAGCTGTTTATTTTGACTTTACAAACCTCTATACTCTTGTACTAATGGTCCTGTCCATTTCCGCCTACTCATTGATTCATGCAGTTCTATTATCTTTAATAGCTACATGGACCTTATCAGATGTTATTCAACAGCATCTCATTAAAGATTATAAAAAGAGAGATACTCAATCAAATTGTAAACCTTTAAATGTAGAGAGGACATAAGTGGAATTATGATGAGTGTCCATTTACAAACCTTTTAATTGACAGTCCCAGCCTTCCTCTTGATATTTGGCTCTCATTCAAAATGCATTAAACCCCTGCTGTAACCCTAATGTCATATTTACAGTATGGGTCACTCAAGAGCCACCTGTGATGTGGCTGTAAGTCTTGTTAGTGCAGTCCAGGGGTGACAGACAGCCTGTCAACGAAATTAGAAAGTGCTCGTTTCTAATATTAAATCTTGTTTAATTGCCCTATTCTCAATTATCCCGTGTGTCAGAGGAACAAAGTCAAACCCATAATGGCTCCACCTTGGCGCGCTGGCCCTATCAAAAGAAATGAAATGTCTCTCAGAGTGCTGCTCTAATAGGACATGTGTTTCAGTCACTGCGTTTTCAGTCTGTGTTTCCAACCCTTGTTACGGCTCACTTCAAAAATGTAAATTAACATTCTTTCCTGCAAAACATAATGAACTGACCCCATTAAACTCCAGAGACAAACATTCCCTCTGCTTCTTTTTGTTCCTTCAATTGTAGGTCTCTTCCTCCCCCCACCCTTGTCTTTTTGCTTTGTTTCTCTATAATACCCAGCTTCTTGCAAAAAAACACATTTCTGATTGTTATTTCTCTGCAGCCTTAGTGCCACTCGTGTCCTCATTACAGAGCTGGAATGTGGGCTTTTGTTAAAGGTGAAGCCGGATGGCGATAAAATGAGGATAGTGACATCCTTTTAACCAGCACCTCCCTCAAGTGTATAAGCTCATTAGTGGCGCGCTCACGTTTAACTCTGGCATATGTATTTGTATTTTGCATGAGTATTTCCAGAGCCTCTTTATCACTCATGTTGGTGGGGTGGGGCGGCAAACCGAGAAGCCCAGAGGCCAAAAGGAAACGATTCACCTTCTTCAACAGATTAATTACATTCATGAGTTCTTCCATATGAATCCCGGAAGAAGATAAAACTTTGCATTAATATTCTTTTTCAAGTTGAGCATTTTTATCCCCATAAAATAAACCTTTCATTCCTATACAGTATATCCCTGCATGAGTATTAATATTGTGTTAATACGCCTCCCAGGAGATGGACAAAAGGGGAGATGAGGGCAGTGCTGACGAGGCTATAAGTTGCAGAATGTGCTGACTTAGACATAAGACGTTCTTTGATCAAATGACAAAGACCTTAAAAATCTCTTATCCAGTATGTGTCCTCTGCAGGTCATACAGGACATGTTGGGCCGGTTCTCTTCGAGAGTCTGAGCTCCTTACCCAATCCAAGTGAACTTGCAACTCGTTTCAGTCAAGGTCTACAGGGGCCATGGTTCGCTTGGCAATAATTACCCAGGCCATCCCGTGCCATCTGCTTTGAATAACTTTCGGTTTTAATTAGGAGAGGTTTTTAAAATGTTGGGTCAGCGAGTGTGAGCGTACGCTGAAGGGGAAAGTGGCGGGAGAACGAGGAGAAGAAGGGAAGCCGTCCGACGGAAAGACGAGAAATAACACAAGTGAGTAATAGGAGCAGATATAGAGAGTGACACACACAGTAATAATGCTTTATGGAATCGTAGTGGAGAGTGTGACACTGAATAAAAACAGGCAATATTACTGCACTGTAGGCGGACATCACTTACCGAACATTAATCTCTAAGACAAGCCCAGCACACATGTAAACCCACTCACACATACAGAATAGTGCACACACTCTCTTGTATCACAGGTTTTTAGAGACACTGCTCAAGCAGCCAACATCTGAGAAAATTTAAAGAAAAACAAAAAGCAGTAGCGATTCTGTTTTTTGTGCGAGTTTCGCCTATGGTGAACATTACAAATGGGATGTGTCACAGACAGAACGAGGGCCCTGCACAGGGGAGCTCACCCAGCCATGGTATGTCTCCTGGAGGAGGTTCAGTGGGAAGGAGCTCCACGCTCCGACAACCCCACCTGGAGCCTTCTCCTGTGGGGCCGATGTTGTAAGCGTTTCTCTGCCTCTACTCCTTTTCATCTTTCTTAATCTCCAGTCATGTGGATGCGCATGGCAGACCTACAGTGTACATGCATTATGAGTTTGGTGTTAAATTGGGTTGATGAGCTTCACGTGAAAGCCAGATGTCAGTGTGGCTCGCTGCTGATGTAACGGACAGCTTCCTCTGCAGCTTGATCCTTACAGCTAACTACCTTTATATATTGTTAGCCAAGTTAGCATCATGGCTCATAGGACAGTAATGTTAGACTGTCGGCCAATCGATAGTTGGTAAGATTGGTTTGTTGGTTATTTGTTGGCTGGCTGGTATGGTTGGTTTGGTTAGTTGATTGGCTGGTTGGTTGGTTGGTAAAAACATTGGTTTGGTATGGTCGGTTGTTGGTTGGTTGGTTGGTTGGTCCAAAACTTCGGTATAGATATTTTCTTTTTGTTGTATTTCAACATAAGAAAATACCGTTTTATTTGTTTCAGTTTTTTTTTCTAAATTAAAATAAATCTGAAGTTTAAGCTTGTTGATGGGATATTCATTTCTCAAATGCAGCCAAGGAGTCAAGGCTCATTTATCCCTTGATTTTGTATGAAAGAACCACATACATTTTTTATCTTTAATACTGATGAGTTGAGTTTTACTGATGAGTCAGGGAGGTTTTCCAGCTGTGAGTCATGTGACACTGTCTATAGGAAGCATGAATGGGAGTATCATCTGGAATCATGCAGCACCCAAAATAGCTCCTAACCCTCAGGCCCTTTATCTGCTAATTGATCAATTAATTCCTAATTAGCAAATGTTAGCATCCTAATACACCAAAATGAGATTATACATGATACCCAGCATCATGTTGGCAAGCTGATGGTAGCATTTGGTGAAAAGCACCGCGGTAAAATTGCAGCCTCACAAACGCACAGGTTCAATTGATTTTTAGCATCAACCATTCACTGTTAATACAGAAACAACATTACAACTCCCACAAATGAATCCAAAGCACCTTAACAGCCCTCTGGTGTGTGGCTACAATATAGATTATCAACTCCATCTCTTCCATGTAAGTGGATAGGACATGGCAAAACTCGAAGTGCAAGTCAAATCAATTTTACTCAAATATGGTATCTGTCATTTTAGGTAGCTCTTCTTGTACTGATGTATGTCATTGTCCAAGTGTTCATTTTGCTGCTGTTTGGTTTATGTCTTCCCGCATATTTTGGCGTCATTTCTTGTTTGGGGGAGGAAGTGGAGCTGTGGCATCCATCTTTACGTACAGTCTATGGTTTAAATACAGGTTTTGTTGATTTTCAGCACCATATCATTTAACCTGATAGCATTTTTAGCAGTTATTGATGAAAATATTTAATTGAAAATATTGGTTAAAATATCAACTAGGAAGCTTGACGTGAATATGTATATTTAAGTGTCGGACTACCGGACAAAAAATCTTGATGAGCTCTGGAAATATTTGGCCTCAGTCATTCAGTGACATTCAAGGAGGAGCAAACAGCCTTCAGTCATCTGGCACACACACATACACACACACACACACACACACACACTTTCTAAATGTATATACATTTTTTTACCATGAAGGATATTAATAACGGCGCTTTCCATTTGGACGCTACGAGAAGCGTAATAGGTAATGCAGTGATAAGCACAGTCTCCTGAGCATCACAAGACAAATGGCCTCATTAGCTCGGAGTGAAGTAGGGGAGTGATGTCGAGGCAGGAAACATAATGTATCCTGTTGGCTTAAGCCGGCATGCAAATGACTAAACCGTCCAAAATTAATGGGATATCATGGTGAAATACAGCATGGCATCAGCAAGGCTCCCAACAAGCTGCTCCTGAAATTGTTTTTGCAAATGATTATAGAATTTAATTAGCCTATTTTTAGTGTTTAAGTTTGCTAGAAGGCAGACTTTTCTACTTTGATAAATTTGTACTCGAAATATTAATAATATGAATCAGTTATATACCTCGAAGGTCCATGTAGCTGAATGAAAAACTGTTCTGAGAGTGAGTAAATCATTTTCTGTCACTCATGTCCTGTCAGTCAGACCCTTGTGGTCAGCAATAAGCCACTGGAGCCAACATCAAGGCAAAAAGCCCCATGAGACTGAGCTCTAACTCAGCTCTTGTTGATGGAGTATTGATCCAGAAACCTAGATCCACAGTAGTGATATCTACAGATTCAATATCGCTCACTCTCTCTCTCTCTCTCTCCGCTGTTTTACCTTTTTGCCCTTTTGGACAAATTGAGAAAATCAAATGTTACGGATACAGCTAAAGGTATTACAACAGACTGCATATCCTCCACTATTTAAAACAACTAATTAATCAAATGTAATTCTGTTTTATACCATAACTAATTCATGCTCCTATAGCTGGAGTTGTTCCACATTGACCGTATTTAAAGATGGACAATATGGCTGCTCCTCAAAAGTGAAGCCAAAGTGTCTCAATTGCCACCAGGATTGCTGGCTGCTGTGCAAGTTCTAAACCTTGCCTTCTACATGCAAGCAGATGAGAAAAAGTAAAGAGTCACAATACAGGTCCCATTTTAGGTAGTTCTTGGCCCAGATTTGGCCCACACTGCTGCTCCACTCCTGTATTCAGTCAATCACCTGTCATTACTTTGCTCAATATTTTAAAATTAGAAATTAAACCAACAACATGAATGCCTTTCAACAGATCAGCACCATAATACATTCACGATGCCTGTGTTAAAGGAGGCTACATGGTGCTACTGCATCTCTTCTGATATTGTGTCCCCATCAAAAGACACAAACTGTGCTAATTATAGCCCTCACACTGCTAAAAGCCATTTTCTCTCCCCCTGTCAGGTCACGTTGGCCCAGACATCTCCAGACCAAACGAGGAGTCTGGTCAGCCGGAGGTAGCTGTCTCTCAGGTAGCTGTCCCTGTGAGGCAGCCTGAGAGTGATTTATACTTAAGACAGTTTGCTACAGCCTGGGCATAACACAAAGATATTTACTTTCATGTCTGACATACGTTAGAGCAGTATCACACAGGTTCAGGTTGTTATAGTGAGTCTATGAGAAGGCAACAAAATGGAGCTGAGCCACATCGACGTTCAGAACAAGTCTTGATTTATCAAGCTCTTTTCTTCTATTCTTTTTTTTAGATCCGTGCTTCAAGTAACTGCCCACCTTCTTTTGCATTGCATGCTCATATGGAGCAGTGTGTAGGTGGACCCCAATCACAGACATACAATGCACATATCACAGCCCAGTGAAATCAAAGTGACAAATATTGCTAAAATAAAACACATTGTATTGTGCAGTACTGTTTACACACGAAAGAAAGTTACAGTACACAAACGTACAGTAACCTTCCCTGCCGTTCACTGCATGACGTCTTCTCCCTGTGTCTGGCCTTCTGCTACACTCACTTTTTTCCTGTTCTTGCTGTTTTTAAGAAGCAAAAATACAGTCAGTCTGCAGCCATATGTCAACATTTGTAGCCAAACAGCCTGGCATCGACACAGAGACACAAAGCTCAAAGCTTTACAGGCCTTTGCATACTGAACACTCTTTAATTTAAGTCTGGTCAAGTGTGGGAAGGGGGAGATATGACGTTCAGCATTCTAGAAAAACAGATTTTCCCACATAGTGTCTCTCAGGTCCAAGGTGTGATGACTAAACATCAAGATTCTGAACACAAGGACTGAAAACGTAATGTAGTGCCAGCAGGGTACACAGTGTGTTGAAGAAGTGACTGAATAACAACAAACACAACTGAATTGTGTAGTATTGTGCTTTTTTTACATGAAGCAGCGGCTTTGTTGAAATGCTTGGACATTAATAATAAGTACATCATGAATTACTGTGTGTGAATAAAAATGATAAGAGCAGCGGCAGACACATTCATTTGTTTACTGTATCAACACAGAGGAGGGAGAGATAAATCCCCGACGTGTTTGGTTGATGCAGAAATGTGCAGGACAGCAGTGGCTCATGCTCGGGTTGCTGAATAAGAGAAGTCAGATAAAGAAGTGACCTACATATTAGCTTCCAAGTTGTATTCCACCATGGTGCAGTGCATACACCTGGGTTAAATGCCATGCGACGTGCATTGAGGTGCTGTAAATGGAACATTTCCATTTTTGTCCTCATGTAGCATACGATCCATATCAACAAGCAGACATCAGGCACATCGGCAAAGAATAGGACGACACAGCAATAAACAATTCATAACACATTCATGAATACTTAATGACAGCGTATGAGAATATAGATGAGAACAGGACGATTCAGTGGATATACAGTACAGCACTGCAGTCTAAAGACATGAAGGTTTGCTTGTAGGTGTGTAAGTGAGTGTGAATGGTTTGTCTCTGTATGTTGGCTTTGTGGCAGCCAGGCGTGCTCCCAGGAGTGAACCCACTTCTCTGGTCTAATGTCAGCCATTATCCCTTTTAGGCAACAATTTGCAAGTAGGCTATATGCAGTTTTTTTTAAACATGGGTAAACTACCTGCAAACTGAAGAACAGCTTTTTCCCACAAGCCATCACTGAACTAAACTCTAATAAACATTACCCCCCCGTACCACCTCTGCATCATCATAATATCTCAGGACAATTTCAAAGACTATTTATCATGAAGTGCAATCCACTGGTTATACTTGTGCAATCATTCGAACAGAACCCATGCGTATGATATGATGCTGTTATTATACTGATTTTATCTTTCTTACTATAATTTATTTATCAATTATGATTGTTGACGGTTGTGTCTCAATGTGTATGTATCCTTTTTTAGGTGCTACATATCAGATTTGCAAAGCTTTCTAATTCCACAGACGTAAAACACGAACAGTACACAGACGTTCATGGATATTTACGCATTAACACCCGGATAGTCAATGTGCTTTATAACATTGCCGCCAGAAAAGTTGCAGCGCCAACATCTAGACTGTCAAAGCAAAGAATAAGAAGAAAACATAAGCACGTTCATAAGAGTGCCACGTTTTCATCACTGCTGATCAGAACAGGATTCGATCAAATCCTGGTTCTACCCGAGAGACATTTGACCCAGGCATGAATGCCGATTGCATCCATTCGCACTGCAGACAAAAGCCAGATGTTAGTGGGCGTTTTTTGATCAGTGGAAAAGGGGGCTTGGGATTGGCTTCATGACCCTTGTTGAATAGAGGGTATTGCTCCATGGATTTCAGATATACCGTTCCTCCTTTACAGCTCACATATGGTATTTCTAAGCCAGTGATGCAACCTTACTGTAATTTCATCCAATCCTATGTAATAGGATAATCTCTTCTGCTAGGAAATCTAATTTAGAATTCAGCCAGGAATTCCACGTCTCATTGTGAAAGGTAAAGTAATTGTTGTACAAGGATTTACACAGTTTTATTTAGAAGAGGCACAGGTTCTGCTATTCGGTGTGCTTGTGGTAAAAATGCCAGCATTGCAAGCTAATGGTTCAGCAAAGAGGCCAGTCAAACCGCAGGGGTGTCAGAACAGCTCAGCAGACACTGACAAAATGGAAGGTAAGATTTCAAGTGAAATGCCTTTGTAACAGGAGGAAGGTGGGATGGTGGAGGGAGTAAACTGCACAACCTGTCTGCGGAAGAGCAGCAGGTAGCGACCGCGGGGACACACCCGACGGGAACTGCCAAGCTCCCACCCTTGAAAGTGAGTAGTGTTTGTATGAGTTGCTGAGGACGTGTAGGGCAATGTGTCTGTGATTGTTCCACGAGGACCGCTGTGCCTTGAAAAATATGAGCAGCCGTTATGAAGAGCCAAGCAATTACCGAGCATTTCATTGAGAAACTCTTGGAGAGGAATTTTAAGCAGTTTGGCAGAGGAATCTAATTATGGCAGGCAGTGACAGAAGCAAGGCAAGGTTTTAACAGCGGGCGTCTGCAGGAACCAGCCCCTACTGCTGTTCCCGAGTCTTTGGCAAGGGTCAGACAGCGTGCACCTTTCCACAGCTGGAGGCGGCGAATGCATCTATTAATGCTAAAGCCTAATTTTATCAAAACAGGAAACTTCCTATCAAAACTAATCCCGCAAAAGATTGGATGAGCCTCTCGTGATACAAAAAATTTTTTTTGATTGGTATTGATGAAAGTAATATATTTTAAATAACATAACATTTGTTACCACGTTTATGAATGTCTACATTCAAGTTAATGCATGACTCAAAACAATACCTAGTGATTCATACCATCTTGGATCTTGCAGCCGACCTTAAAAGATGTCTCTACGTCATGACATTTATTTGAAAAGGCACCAGCGACAGCTTGTTAGTGTTAATCTGGAAAGCCAGGCTCATTTCAAATCTAACCTGTAACTAAACCCGTGTACCACCACATCGTCTAACATTCAAATATGTCCCCCATCCTCTCCAGTCCCTCGGCTGTCTCCCGCACACACATTTGAACTGCTGGCTGAGAGAGCCGCCTGCGCCAACAGCTTGAACGTCTTGGGACCACCGTGCTCTTCAGACATGTCTTAGCCCCAGCTGTCTGGGCACCAGCCTGGTCTTGGCCGTCAGGGAACTCTGGAGGCGAGAAGCCTCGAACATCTTTGCCATAGAAGTGTGTGTGCTGCTATAGGAGTCGTCGCTCAATGCTAGACAACCTAGCATTGAGGTAATAACTGTGTGTGTGTGTGTGTGTGTGGTTACCTGCCCCATAGTTTTTGTTTATAGAGTCTCACTGGTCTAGAAACCAGAGAAACACACAGTTTGAGAGAAGGTCTTTCAGCTAAACTGCTGACACATTCACCATCACTATTCCCTCCAGATTTTCTCCTGCACGCTTCAGTGGAAATGACTCTGAAACCTTCCTCCTCTTGGGCTGAATCACCACAGTCTGGGATTCAAACCAAGATCCTGGTGAACATAACTTTCTGCAGAGGCTGCACCCTTCTGCTTTGTGTTATGTTATGTGTTAATGAGTATGGAGGTCTTGCATTGCTAAGCAAAGTCCCAGTGGTCTGCCAAGACTTTTACCTCTGAGACGTATTGATCAGAGAACCTGTTTTTAAAGGCTTGAGTTCAAAGAATTTTCGGAAAAAGAAATAGAAATCATTGATTCTGAAAGTAGAGCTCAACCCTCTGATATCTGAAGATTTTAACATGTTGACAGTTTATCAAAGACATCAGATGAAAGCCTCCACTACAGATATAGTTAAGACATTAATAGTGGAGAATTTTTGAAAGTCTTGTACGAGATCTCAGGCGGTCAACATCAGCACTGTGAGTTTATTGCAAAATCCACAATAAGCATACAGCTGACTGCAAAACTTCCTGCGCCTACGTCCAATCAAACGCTTACAACTGTACTTTTATACTTATATATGATTCATTATATCCAATCATAGCACACTGTTAAAAAGACTAAAGCAACCCTTAACATTCTTTTACAGCAATTTCAGAATAAAGTATGACTCAGAATTTAGAGTCTGTGCTGCTGAGCGAAACAGATGAATAGAAATGAATGAGGAGTATCCCAAGGTGATTTCCCCTCCACTTGGACAATCTCCTCCCAGTTTCACTCTAGCTGCACACAGGTGACACTCCTTTTATTGATCATTATCCAGCTGTCAAAAGTAGTAATGACTCCAGGACCAAAAGCTTGAGGCCTGAGTGACAACAGTCCAAAAATACTTAAACAGTGACGGAGCGATTTCCCCTTTTAAATGTTAACCACTTTATAACGTTTTAAACGTGATGGGCACTTGAAGAGCTCATAACTAAATAAAGATCATCCTCCAAACCATTAGAATCACAAAATCTGCATCCAGACTAAATATACATATGGACTATCATTAGGATAGCTACATCATTTTTTGAGAAATTCACTTAAATATCCCCAAAATTTAAAATGTTAACAAAAACTGTGAAGTAGTTTTTGTGTACTCCTGCTGTACAGACAGACAAACAGAAAAAACAGCAGTCGTAACATCCAACCAAAAGTGGGAAAAATCCAAAATCAGAAGGATCTATAAGTATGTTGAAATTGTTGCATCCAACCACAATGATGGACCAACAGGGACTGAAGAACAAGTCTAGAGCCCCACTGCTAACATACATGAGATGTACCTTAGTTCCCAAGTTGTTCATATCTCACTCCTCCCAAGTGTAACTAGGTCAGTGAACGATTCATGGAATAAGCCACTAATGGAGTATGTCCCTTGTGATAACAGCTGCTAAATTATCCGTCCTTCTCCTGTCACATATATAGCAAGAGAGACGAAGAAAGTCCCTCCAGACATTTCCATACATCCTGTAAAACTTCATTCAGAAGAGGGTAGATGCTGGCAGAATTTATTTGATCCTTTATCGGTGAATAATCGGAAAGTTAGAAGGAGTGGCAGAAAACTTCAGACCGACAAGTCTACCATTGTGAGATATAGATTAGTTTTTGTTGTTGCTGAACTATACAATTCTCCTTCTCCTGCTGCTTTTAGCTGTTAGCGAAACTTTAAGTTGCATTGCCACCACCATTGCTGTGATGGCTCTCAGCCATCCAGGTCATGGTATCTTCAGGAGTTATACAGGTGCAGCTGGGCTTGTGTTTCTTGACGTTTCACCTCTAATCCTATAGCCCCATGGCATCATCTTCCGTGTTGCAGATTGCTGTGCATTTCTAGATTAATTCATTTGTGTTCTTTTTCAGTTCAACAGTCAAACGATATCATAAAATTATTTCTATGTCATTAGTTCTTTGTGTGTTTGGTTTTTCAAAGGGTTTAACCTGAGCCAGGTCCTACAACAATGACAGCAATCATCACTTCCATACAGGTTTAATTGTTGTTTTATTTATGCACCGGTATAAGATCTGTGCTCGGTATTGGCCAATACCAAAAGTCCACGGAGTGAAGGCTAAAGTCAGGTTAAGGAGAAAAACAAATCAATGGCATAGTACTGGGAAGACAAAAGTATTCAAGACTCTAATCTTGCTAATGAATACATATAACACTAAGGTTAAAAGAGCATAACTTAGATAAATCATAAATAAGTTAAAATGAAGCCTCTTATCCGTAACAAGAGCTATTTGTCATGGATATTTGGGTCTCTGAGATTTCTCTGCATTCAGACTATATAAATGAATCTATGAAAGTGCTTGCAGGCAGCCCTAAGTACGTAATTACATCCCGGTATCTGAATACAGGACAGAAATAAGATAGTTGTTAAAGCCCTCAGAAAGGTTTACGACTAGTCCCATTACTTTTCAGTTGTCTATTATTCATTTTTAGCCTATAATCTGTCCGAATTTAAGAATGAATGCTAAAAGTGCCTTGCCAATCCAAGTCACAGGCAGCCAAATGCATTAAAGCCTTCAGCGCAGCTCCTCCTGTATATGGAAATGTGTGCCATACTGGATTACAGTGTCTGTCTACTCATTGAGGGCCTACAATGGGAATTGGAGGATTAGCCTTTTACCCTGCAAGGAGAAAGGGCCATCTCTCTCTCTCTCTCTCTCTCTCTCTCTCTCTCTCTCTCTCTCTCTCTCTCTCTCTCTCTCTCTCTCTCTCTCTCTCTCTCTCTCTCTCTCTCTCTCTCTCTCTCATCTCTCTCTCTTCTCTCTCTCTCTCTCACTCTCTCACTCTCTCTCTCTCTCTCTCTCTCTCTCTCTCTCTCTCTCTCTCTCTCTCTCTCTCTCTCTCTCTCTCTCCTCTCTCTCTCTCTCTCTCTCTCTCTCTCTCTCTTCCTTGCAGTTCCGATAACACGAAACACAATGCTATGCGGACCAAATTTACAGAGAGACCCCCACTGGCCTGAAGACTAAGGCACTGCAAATTGCTGTGACAGGGCCTTGAGAGCAGGGTTTTACATATCCCTCTGCAGACGCAAATTAGCATAAGTGTAACACTGCCCGAGGTTAAATTACTTGTTCGAGAAAATCTGCCCCTAGCAACGACAGTGTAATTAAGATACCCTTAGATTTCTGCAGCAGCTGCTGTTGGCATTTGAGCATCGAACACAACGCTCTCACGCGCACACTCTCTCCCCCCACACAAGTAGACCCCCTTTCTATGTGCTCCAAGCTTCAAACTTTATTTTGTCTTTTCTTCTTCTCACCCACACCTCACCCTTTCTTCTTCTTCTTCTTCTTCTGCCCACTGGAGTCAGACAGGGGGAGCGCAGTGGCAGACAGGCATTGATGGACTCTGTGAGGGCTGAAATCCTTTAGCGTGGCTCCACCAAATGCCCACTGTGAAAAGGAGTCAATCAAAGAGTCCAGCAGCCGCCCACCATAAAAACAGACTAAAAGCTTCCCTCTCAGCTCCGGAGCAGCTGAGTATATGCACGGCAGCACAATGCAGCCACTGTGCAGCCTGGGCACATGACACAAGCGGTTTACTGCTATGTATTAATGTTGTATATCAGTGGATTGAATACACCTTGATGCCCCGAGGGTGGGAAGGAGTTGTAAATTGTTGTTTGTAAATTATTAAGAATCAACCCCCACACTTCACTGACTTCACTGTCACAACACGCAGAGCTGCCCGTCCCTGATTTTAGTTTTTTCTCTTTTTTGAGGCGCACAACTGTGTCTCTACATCTGCTGCATATACAGTCGTATCAGTATGCGCTGCATCTCCAGGAGAGTGTCTCTGGGGGGAAAAACTGAAGGTGAGAAAGAAACTATGCTCTTAACTGCAGTTTCTTTCATGCATGTAGCACTCAGGGGCTCCATTAAAATAACGGCACAATTGGTTGGCTCACTTGAACGGAAGGGACAGACAGTGAAGGGGTACGCAAGCTATTTTCATAATGTCTAACTTACTAAGGAATACCAAATCCACAGTCTTCTACATTCCTCAGGACCAAAATGTCACAACACATAAGTGATGCAACGATTTGCTGGATACACTGATTACTGTCTGTAGACAGGGAAAGATAATAGACTAGATATAAAGATGGACGACACGTCTCCTCTTCCTCCCACTACACAGGAATGACATATTTTACCTTGTTTTTATAGAATCAAACAATCAAATAAAACCAAACATATTTGAATAATGAGCACTTTGACATACATGTGTGTGATAATAGCTACCTACAATTTGACCAGTCCTTTGAATTTTTTGTTTGATTTATGACCTGTTCCACATTACATTTTTGCTGTGAGCAGTCAGGTCGACTATTTCCATATAGAGTCTATGTTTGAGTTGGCTTTGGCAGCGTAACTTGGCTAATGGGTTAAGATTTTGGATACTCATTTGGAAATGACACCTCAAATCCATGAGGTTACATTAGTGCTAATACAGGAACGTGACATTTTATCAGCAAAGTTTCTGCTTTGACAAAACTATTTCTATCAGCCTTTGGCACAAAACGAATACAAGCTTTCACTTAATGTCAAGATCACAAAGCACTGTGTGAAATGAGCTGCAAGCTTTCAAATGCAATAGTAGCTTCCTGTTGCATGAGGCAAATTTAATGAAGGCTTTTCTGGGGCAATTCTGCTGCCATTTCTAACCTGCAATAATAATAATAATAATATACAGTATGCGCCATTGAGATTCAAAGTAGGCCTTAGTGCTGCATGTTAAAGTGAGGTTTCTGCTGGATAGATACAAAGAAGTGACACATCTTTGGGGATCACTACAAATTGAAAGATAGAGCGGTTAATGATTTTAGAGGCGGATCAGAGGAGGCAATATCGGAGAAACAGATGGATGCAACAACACCTGCATGTATAATAATCCTGCAGCAAAAACTATCTTTGTTCGGCTCTGGATTGAGATTTGTTTTAAAGTTTACTGTGTGTCATTACTGCAGGGCTGTAGCGATGTATTATGCAGAATTTATTTAGGTCCTGCTGGTGGGTTGAGGGAGAACAAACTTTTGTTTTACCAGTGTACTGAAGCATATTTAAATAAAGCAACCCTTGCAAGCTGATTCAGAGAGTCAACTGGAGCTGCACTGCTCTAATCATGTGACATGCATCACTCTCCACAATCCTCCATCATACACACCCTCCCTATTTGGTGGTCTGTTTAAGCTGCAATGATTTCCCATCGCTCCCTTCACCTGTCAATGCCTCTGCTGCCCTGCATCAGTGCTGCTGCCAGCAGTGGCGGATCTAGGCTTTTTCTAAACCAAGGGCAATAAGGGGGCCACGATTTAAACAGAAGGGCCAGTTATATGTTCAACATCATTGCACAATTCCTGATTCAGCAAGGTGCACATTTGCATTCTTTCTTTGTCTACTGTTTGCTCTATAACTCGATTTTGAATGATTTTCCTTCCACAACATGGATAATCAATTACGCGTTGATGACCTTGTTCTTTGCTTAAAGCTGATGTGCAGTGAAATTCTGCATTTTACAAGGAAAGCTATTATATGACTAATTCCTGTTAACACTGGCACATGCCCACTGTAAGCGAGTGGTCGAGCGAAATGTGTTTTCAGGTTAGCATGGACATGAAAGTTATACAGACTTTTCAAACTTAAAACGCAGTAGTATGGCTGCAGCCTAAGCTGCTATTTAAATACATGAACTCTGTTGTTCAAATGGAAATACAGAAAGTCCGCTTTGCCTCTGTTTTCCTAGCTAAACAGAGAAAATGTACTTCAAACAGTGCTGTAAGTAGAGCAGGCGTGCTGTACGTGTGCCAGGTGTTCCCAGCAGTACCACTGAGCAGATGTTCTGCAGTGAGCTGAACCCCTCCTGTAAAGCTGCTCTGTTCGTCTTCATTCAAAACAAACGGCTGCCATTGTCGTTATCTCTCTCGACACTAGCTCTGTAGTCTGAGCGGCGCACACACAACGCCGTGCAGACAGTGCTGCTGAAAACAATATCCTCAACTTTGACCTTCGTGAAGGAGACAGAACTGGTGAATCCTGATGGGCTGCCCATCTTTTCCGATACACTTCTATCTGATCTGCATCACAACAATAACGAACTCCACAATCAATGACCCTGCAGCACTCTCCATCCCTGCCTCCATCCCCCCAGTTCCATAGCAACACTCCCCTTGGCTCGCCTCAACACTTCCCTCTTTTTTCTTCTCTCCTTTCATTCTCACCTTTCTCGCTCTCTCTCTCTCTCCGTTGCTCTTGTTCATCCCTCTCTGGTGATCCGTGTCACATGAGATTACAAGATTTCCTGTGCACAACCAGTGCGCACAAACAAGTCAAAACAGTGTTGTTGTGTGTTTGTGTATAAAAAGTAATTCCATTAGTCTACAGCCAACAGAATGTGTGTGTCAGTGTGTGTCTGTGCTTGTGCATGTTTGTGCGTGCATGTGCAAGTGGCCGGTGGCTATGCATTTAAAACATATCCATCTCTTGGAAGAGCTTAGCTCTTGAGCTTTGATCACAATCGGGTTTCCCAAAATCTCAGGAGGTCAGCAACAGTTTCCCTCACCTTTCTCTAACAAACACTTTCAAGAAAAGGTCTGCTGAAGTACCGAGGTACGACCCTGCTGCCTATTACACACATTCAGGGTAACTAAGTATTTTGCAATAATGATAGAAGCATCACAGAGTAGAGTGTGAAGCATCATTCTTCCTCTAATCAGAAAGCTGGTTATCATGTATTAGTTCCTGTCTGGCTGCGCGGCGCCTGCACACTACAAACTACTGCTGAGTATATGAGTCTCAGCCTGATCCTTGTTTGCTGTTGCACTGTTCAGGTAACGCAGTGTCTGACAATATTAAATCCCTATTTATCTTGGGTTCATAAATTCTGCATTTGTGCTGAAAACCTAATTTATCGTTCATTCAGAGGAAAGAGCAACCACTTCCACTTCACTACTAGAATGAATAAAAGCCTAAAGAGCATTAAGAGCTTCATTCAGCTCATGCTACATAATCAGCAGCTGAGAAGAAGAGGAAACACTGAAGGACTGCCGTCTGCACAATCACATAGAAATGGGAATGTAATGTAATTTAATTGGGGTTTTCATGAAAATTATACAGAGTCACACAAGTCAAACAGACTTATTCTGTTCATTCGACTCGTTTTCATTGAGCTGTCAGAACTATAAACACAAGACAACTTCTTTTTATATATTGTGTCAAAATGATAAGTTAGTAAATACCTGTGGTTCCATCTGCTAAGTTGTGCAGGATTTGCCTTTTTTGCAGTTGTTTATCACCAATAACATTTTCTTCCACTTGCTTTTATAAGCATTATAAATATGTGGAAACAATTCAAAAGGGGAAAATTATTTAAATAAAATGTTTTTATATGCCAAAGCATGGAATCAGTACCAGTGTGGATGTAATGTGTATCCATTTAAATTTTATTTTGATGTCTGTAAATTTGTGTTTTAGGTTTGGAGCCCTGATGACTGAAAATCACATTTATTTGTGTTTTGGGGTGTTTTCACATCTGAAGGTCCACACCAAGGTTCATGTTCTTATTAGCGATTTGGTTTCACATTGTAATTGAGGGAGCCGACTAAAAACTTCTGTTTTATATACTATGTATTGACATTAGATTGCATGTGAAAATCCTCAACAGTTCCTAATGGTCTTGCCAGCCGCTTCCGCCTCTTTCTCTCGTTTTATTCCTTCATGCTTTCTCGACTAACTGCTATTGGTCCAAAAGGCTAACTACATTGCGGAAACCTCATTTTGGTTGTAACACTTGTTGTTTGGGTTCACCAACACTAAGTTTATAGAGAAGAAATATAAACGATGAAATAGAATGATGGAATATCTCAGTCCTCAAGGTACCTGCTCCTTATTGACTTTTTCTGTCACAAATCAAGTTGTGACTGCTTTTTCTTTACACCTCTCGGGCCCTTTGGAAGAAACACAATGGTCCCAGTTCAGTAGTAACCAGGCACATTGGGTGTGATGGCTGCATTGAGACAGGCAGGAAGGTGGGAAGATTTCATGGCAGGGTTGGCCTGCATGCGAAGCTTTAACATTAGGATGGTGGTGATGTAGTGAGTCACTGTGTGGCAGAGGCGACTGTCGCTGCTTCTCCGAGCGGAGCTGACGCTCATAATTCATCCAGCTTCACTGAATCATCAGTAAAAAGAAAGAGACTTGAGGGCTCGGCTGCTGTGTCTCAGCTGTTAGCTCATCACTTCACGTCAGCGCCACGTGCACGAGCCGCTGACGCTCTCCATTAAACTGGTTTGACTTCACAGTGGAATAATGTGCTCTGAAGGTCCACGATGAGCGAGTGTACTCATCCATAAACAAATAAATCAAAATAGAGGGAGAGTCAGAACCTGACTCCAGTCCCAAGCTGTGGGCAGAGAGTCCCGAGCGCAGCTATTGAGTCACATGGAGTGGCATTTTTTAACAAAACATGACTCAGAAGTTGCGAATTATGCTCCACAGTTATGGCTATGTCTGCCAACAAGCCCCCTCGTGGGTCGTTTCTTTTTCCTGACAGTGATTGTGGATGAAAGGCGATGTCTGCCTGGATGACTGCGGCCCTGAGGTCTGGGTTCACAGAGCAGGCAGCCGCTCTCAAACATCCAGCATGTGTCTTATTGATTCTCGATGTAACCTGGGTTCACTTCACTGCTACTACTGAATCACTGCCACGGAAAAACCTAGAGCCATGTGGAGCTGCATCACTGTGTCCCTAACGTGTTCAGGTTTCAATACCGTGGCTCAGCTTTCAACTTCACAATTAAGAGCAAAAAACAATCTCCATCCAGACGAGCTTTGTATCAGAAGTAATCGCCCGTCCGTACCAACACAGCAGAAAACACGAAACACGTGATCGTTCACTTACACTGGACATGAGTGTGCTTGTCTCTTCTGGAGTTGGTTGCTTAAAATACAACACACTTGGAACAGCGATGGTGAAAAGTGAGAGCAGGAATTTCATTTCTTGAAGTGATGATGAGGTGGAACTCTTCCTAACAGGGAGTGTCACACCGGGGCCACACTGCGGCTCGTGTGCGGGGGGGGAACGTCTTGCTTTTCATTCCATGTTATCAGGTTAAAGCAGCCACACTGCGAGCGTGAGCCGCGCTGCTCCTCGAGAGAGTCTGGCTCTCGCCTGTTTTCTCCGCATGAGGTTCACAGCAAACCAGACGGTGAAAATGAGCTTTCACCACAGCTTCAGTGTTTATATCTGTGGAATATGTCACAAACATATAAACTGGCTGTTTCAAAGTAAAAGCACTCTAGCACGTCTGTTGACTGAATCCACTCATTGGTTTTAACAAGGTTTATTTTATGAAATATTTGCAGAACTGGCATTTATTTGAGTACACATGCTACGTTAATTCAAGCAAATACAGTAGATGTAGCAGAAACCTCAAGAAGCAGCTGTGCAGCAAACACACGCACCCAGTGAGGCCACAGGGTTTGAGCGCTTTGTATTCTCCACTGGTAGACGAGTCGTGACTGATAGTCATCATCAGGAAGCGAATATGGGCGACTGCATCATCGTTTACAAACGTCGGAAACACCACAGTAGTGTGGACGACAGTAGCAACCATAGCAACAGTGATGCTTTTTAAAAACTAAATTTAAACTGTGGCATAAAAGACCAACAACGTTTCACCAAATGCATACCCAGACTGCACTAGTTCTTAAAGTGTAATGTCCGTATTAAAATGGGACTGAATGAATCGCTTGATGTCAGCTACCTTTATTTTTAACCTGACATTTATCAGTTTTTAAAGCAGCCTGTGGTGCTATCGAGGGAAAACAGTTTGTCACAGCTATGTAAATATGGATGATGTACTTTTCACCACGAGGCATGTGACACAACATCTAGCCTCTGACACTGATCTATAGTCACATTGACTAAACTTGCACCGATAGCGATTCCCTGACAATGTTTAAACAACATTTATTTTACTCACAAAAAAGTCTGAATTGACTTTAACGCAATAAAAACTCTAGTCTGTTCAAACTACAGTTAATATTGTTTTAATACTGCATCGTTTTTTTGTAATGATTCAACTGAGCTGAGTGCATTTATCATGAGACAAAAGCCCATAGCTACGAGTGTCCCCACAGAAATATCTGCTTTTTAGATTTTAAAAGAAATGAAGATTTTCTTTGGTGGGGTGAAGTTAAATATGATGCAAACAAATGGTTTCTCTTAGGTGCTGGACACTAAAAGGATATGTGGAATGGGGGATAAATATATGGACAATGAGGGCAAGAGGCTGAGGCTGAGTGATGTTTTATACCCACACATTAATCTCTCTCTCTCTATCTCTCTCTCTCTCTCTCACTCATCCTCTCTCTCTCTCATGCTCTCTCTCTCACTCATCCGCTCTCACTCATCCTCTCTCTCTCTCCCTCTCTCTCTCTCTCAGCAGCTCTGCGTATAGCGACACACTAATCTGAGATAATAGCTCAATTGGAACCGCAGACTTCTTAATGATCACTTTGGGGAAGGTGGCTCTGAGACATGCAACCACAGGGCAGATAGGGCCAGCCAAAGAGGAAAAACACACACACACACACACACACACACACACACACACACACACACACACACACACACACACACACATCACACATCACACATCACACATCACACAGATGGGCACAGCTGTATCAGAGCAATGGCCTTCAACGTTTTTCTGGCAAATGAAGACAGAAAATGCAAAGCATCCTGGGAGAAAATGTCTGGTCTGATTTAAAACCTGATTTATACTTAATTAACTTATTATCAAAGAAACACACTGTTCATCACATGAACTGCTTAATAACTAAAAGTAAATTATCTGCATTTTATTATTAAATTATTAAATTATTCCAAAACATTAGGGCTGAATAATGATTATTATTATTGATTACTCTGCTGTTTTCCTGCTACTTTATTATTCTCAAGGGATGTGCATTTTCACTTCAAACTCGATTTTTAAGTAAATAATTCGGGACTGATGTCAGTCCAACACTGACTCAATACTCAATTGAGTCAATTCACATATAACATTCTGCTTTTGCCATAAAACATCCCTTTTATGTAGGCTAATACAAATCGGTACACTAATAAAGGCTCTGCTGTGATTATGTGAGCGGCAAGCGAGTGAGTTAAAATATACTTAATTCACTCAGAGCTGACACATAAAGTGCATCATCGTGTTGAAAAGATACAAAATAAATAAGTAAATAGTGTCAAAAAACACAAGAGAATTTGACAGAAACACAAACAAACTCTTTAATTCAATCTACAAATCAAAATAATTTCTTCCCCCATTTTCAATGATTAGTTTTTCCCCATCATCAACATTTAGCTTTACAAGCCGTATACAAACACATTTAAATCCACTAGATCCAGTTTAAATTTGGATCTGTATGAGTATGGGCTATAGAGAAAAAATGTTATTGATTGATTTACCCATATCATACTTACACCAAGTTTCATGATTATCGTTTTTTTGTGTATCTTTGCCAACTATCAATCACCAACGGAAACATAACCTTCTTGGTGGAGGTAGAGAATTGCGCTGCTGGGTTAAGTTCCACCAAGCTCAGAGAACAACAACAAGCTGCCAGAGCAGGACAAACAAGGCCAACAGATCTCAAACTGTGGAGCTAACTGGAAAGGTTTGTGCTCCTGCTGCCCATCAACAGAGAGAGTCAGAATACTTCTGAGGAGAGGAGAGGAGGGGAGAGGAGAGGGAAACATTTAAGAGCAACAATGTAGTTTGAAATTCAATGCAGGGGATGAGTAACAGATCAGCACAAAAAAAACAAAAATCACAATTAAAACTGAACTTGCTCTCAAGTTGTCAAACAATACCTGAATCATTTCAAGGAACAGAATGGTAGATGCTCCTGCCAGGAACCCAGCATGAAGTCCAGCACAAAAACAACAACATGGTGAGAAACCAAAAGCTCTGGACGATCATGTAATCTATTTTTATACTCAATCATAACATATTCCTAAAACCACTACATAGAAAATACTATTTTTCTGACTAACTTAACCTGAATAAGGTCATACTGAGAATATGTAGTAATTCAATTAAGACCTGTGGAGTATTTTGATCTAAGTCACATTATAATGTCCTGAAGGATTTATTTTGTGACATACGACTTTAAAACTGGTGCAATAACGTTAAACGTATGCTGAGTGGACATAAACGGGCTATTCTCTGTAACATGTAAACGGGAATATGAATGGATAATTCTTATAGCAGCTCATTTACACACCCGCCATACTACGAGTAATGTCTTATTAAGAATATCGGTGCACCTGTAAAAGTAGTTGGGCAGGAGTCAGGTGTAACAGTTGTACGCTGAGCTTTAAAAACTGGAGACTTCCGTATGAGACAAAGCTCCAGTCTACTTTGAGCAGTTCTACATTGTTCATGGTGTGACGACATGCAGAGGAAGCTGCATCCACTGAAAGGCTTTAGAATAAAGACATAAACAATGACTCCAGGAGCTGTGGGAGAGCGCTCGCAGTTTTAAAAGTGAGTCTCCATCCGAAGGAGGATTTATTATGTAAAAAAGATGGAGCACAAAGGGGGGAGGCACGCAGTTTGCTGATTCTGCATCACGGATGAAAACAAAGGCACCCGTTCAGCTCTTCTTCAGGTGCAGATTTTAAATTCATGAACGCGGACGTAGAAGAAACAGATCGTTATCACATCCAAGCATGAGAACAAAGTGGAGCGGACACGCGCCGGACTTTGAAGGTAGCGCAGATGCGATGGAGAGTGGCTGATACGCCTCTATAATCATAAGGAGGATTAAACAGCAGCTCCGTGTCAGAGTTGGCACAGATCTGACTTTGAGAATTCGTGGCAGAGTTCTTCAACTGCAGCCTCTAGATCCGGGAAGCAGTGAGGAGCGCGGCGGCTTTGCATCTCATCCTCACCTCAAAAACACGATGCACTCAGTGGCCTAGGTTTCTATCGTGGTGCATGTGGATTCAACTTTGCTATATCTGTAGGAGAGCAGAGTCCATTGGTGTGAATTCATCTGTCTTTATATTCTGTATTAGGATTATCAAAAGTGTCAATACCGCAGCACTTTTTTGATACTACATGTTTAAAAGTATACAAGCTACCTGCAAATTCAACAAATAAATCTTTGGACACACAATACGTTATTTTAACAATATTAATAGAAAAATATCTGTAGCAGTAAGTGGAGATCAGGCAGTGTGCTAACAGAAGAACAGGTCTTCTTCTACATCCTCAGATAAACTACAGCTGTGTTCTGTCAATAATATCTGCACCACCGGATAATTTTGGTAATTTGATTATTTTTATTTCGCCATACAGGACAGACACAGACGTTCATAGGTATCACGGGTGCTGACTCACTTCCTCTTTAGCAATTTGCCAGCAAAGTAAAAGCACAGCGTTTGTTTTGTTGCCATAATTCTTTCTGGTGGGTCGAAGAACAAGGCTTTTGTTTTGAAAAGTTGTGCACTTGGGTCTGTTAGTATGCAGAATCCTTAACAGACCTCTGAAACTGCCGACATGCAATGCAGGGCAAAATAACAGCAGTTTAGTAAACCATTCAAATGTATGTATAAACCACACATGTGAACAGTAATACTTTTATGATAAACATGGACTATGAATTATTAAACCAGTTAAGATGAACGCAAAGGTTTCTACCGTCACTCTGCACCATAGACCTTTTATAAAAAGCAATCTTTTCCAAGTCAAGGTTGCATTAGAGAAACAATACAGAAAAAAAATCTACTGACGCTCAACCTGTGGCTGTTACATCATTCCCCCAGAAGCAAACCTGTGAATGACTGGAGGCTGGAGAACAAGCAGGCAGCTTGGAATAAAAAAGAAAAAAAAGAATACTCTTTATATCATTTACTCCTTTTTCTCTTTTTATCGAGGTCTCGAAAGTTGTATAGAACGTACATATGCATTTATGCCAGCATTCATCAGGTCCATACTTGTGTCCTTGCTTGTACAGGGAATTATGAATCTATGAATGTGTGGGTGTACGCAGCCAGTGATTGGTCAGCGGGGAATACGAGTTTTGATGAGGGGGGATGGTGGGGTAGATGAAGAGATGGGAGCGCCGTCTGGGGGTGGGCTGGTGGGGGATGGTGGTTATAACGGAAAAACAGGGTGGAGGATGGTGGAGGATAATGGTGCATATAGAGGGTATGACTCGAATATGAGCAGCGACAACGTTTTTAAGGCTTTTACACGTGTTCCGTAAATTTGCACCACCCGGGTTAAAAACAAGGGGATGCTTAAATCAGGAGCTGCAGCACAGGTTCTCTGCTGTCGGCATATTTCACAACCACAGTCCGTTGCACACGTTCAGCCACTGGATGCTTGGTCCTGGCACTGTACTGTAAAATAATATATCGAGAATGTAAGAAGAAGTGACAGAAAGTGACGCCCTCCCTCGCAACCACTTCACAGTCCACCAGGAGACAACTGTGTAGTTTGTGATGTGTGTAGAAGCTGGACCATCAGCCCACGAGTCTGTGCAGCACAAGTTTCACTCCACTGTGCTCACTGTCTTTGATCACTGGCTCACTGGCTTGTTCAGATGTAGAAATAGCAGAGGGCGCTTCCAGACTCAACCCCGGAGAATGACTTTAAAAGTAACAAATTAATTAAATATCGCCAGAGCTGCGCGATGTGCCCGAGCACCTCTTCTCCAAATCAAACGTGGTCCGAGTTGAAGAACTAAAAACCTTTAAGGCTCATTCATACTCTACACACGGAGGGAGCTGTCGGTCCATTTCCAGTCCACCTCGCACTGTAAGTCGTCTGAGATGGAAAGAGAAAACTCACGATGTATGTGTTCACACTGCACGGTTGAATAGTCCGACTGCTCCCCCTGTACGTTGCGTCGGCTCCTCTGATCCAGCTCTGGACTGGTGTTTTTGTCGAGGAGGAACTTGAAGTTTGTTTGCTAATAATGCTAAAAGGGAAAACAGGCTGCCTTGATTTAAGCTACTTTTGAGGCTCCTATTTTGTAACTTGATCACACTCCATTAATCTACTTTATACTATATACTTTTTCTTTCTTGCTGTGCAATTTCTTCCAGCCATAAACTACATTTCCTTCCATTGTGTTTGGGCATTACAAGCAGACACACAACCTTATCCGCCGTCGCAGAGTTTGTGGTTGTCAGAACCTATCGCCTCTGTGCTGCCCTCTAGTGGAGGCATTGCTTACGACCATGTCAACGTAAATGACGCATGGAGGTATGTGGGAAGTGATAGTTGCATCATTTGAATCAGTAATGTGTTCTCGTCCATACAGGTGAGATAAATGCTCCTTCAGCCAATCAGCAGTCAAGCACTGTGAGGATGCAAATGCAGAGACAGATCTGACTCTGCGTACACACACACACGTATAAACACACGCACACACACACACACACACACACACACACAGCCTGATCCGCCTGCCCACGCAGATACAGCGAGCCTCACAAGGAGAGGAGATGGATGCAGAAAGTGAAGGCCACTCTCTAATATAATGTACAGTATGTAACAGGGTATGTAATGGCGGACTGTCGCCATCTTCAAATCGTGGGTTGACAGTGGTCTCAGCTTTCAGGAGAGAAGTGTTTTCACTCAAACACTAAACATGTCCGGAGCTCGGAATGATGGAAAAGACACTGTGGATAGTAAAATCTCCTTCACAATTTCCTCCTTCATTCATAAAACGAATTCTGAGGAAAGGCTGGCAGAGCTATTTTCTCTAAACAGCATCCGAGTAGCTGTATGCGTGTGTGTGTGTGTGTGTGTGTGTGTGTGTGTGTGTGGCAGTGACACATGAATGTTTTAGGAGCAAAGATGCTCAAAATGACCTGCTTTTTGTTGGCGCGCCCCAGGATACGTCCTGCTGCTTTCAGAGAAACAATGGAAACATCTCCAGAGTAACAAGTATAAGAATCCCAAAGTGCTTGTGTAGGGCAGGTTGTTGTGAGTTTGTAGGAGACAGAAGCAGCAGAAACAAACAAAGAGAGAGACGTATAAAGAGAAGGAGAGAGAGAGAGAGAGAGAGAATGAGAGAGAGAAAGAGCACATATGTATACATATGTGCTGGAAGGTGCAGGAATTCCTCCCGAGCCACAATTAAGCCAGACACATGAGAACGTAGCTCCACGGAAAACATGCAGAGCTTGGCTTCGGAGTTGGCACAGCATCACTGGTTTCTTCCGAAAAAATATAGGCCACTGGCACGCAGTCAGAAGAAAACTGAAATTCTATTATTTCTGCACAGACACATCCAAGACCGGGTTGAGCATCGCCTATGGCTGACAGTCATCACAACACTGAGCACAGCATCAAAATGCTCCCTCCCTCTCAAATGTCAAAGTGATGTTCTTGAGCATAACCCGATACGTTTGTTCAGAAGTCAATATCCAGTAGTCAGGTGATGAAAGATATTCGGCAAAAAGATGTGATGTCTGAGAGGGGATTTGGAGTAGGTTTGGCTCTGAAGATGGATAATTTTGATGAAAGCGAAGGATATGCGATATTTTCCTCTTTGAGGAATAAAAATAAGAAGAAAACTGAAAAATATTCATGTAACACAGTGAAAACGCTGCGTTATAGTGATCAAGGAAAAGTTCTTTCTGTAAACACAGCTCAGGAAAAGTTTGTCGGGGGCGTCTGTACTGTGCACTGAGCAGTTAACTGTGATCAGCGCTCGATTCCACAGCGTAAAACTGGATCCGCTGTTGTACATGAGCCCGTTAAACAACAAGGCGTGAAAGGGGATAATCCAAAAAAACACAAAATAAAGAATCTGATTGTCAAATTGGTTCCAACATTTTTTTTGAATGTCTGTATGCAAAGCATCAGTTGTGAATATTTTTCCAAGATATGAAAATGCACATGTCTATGATTGTGAGAGGGGGATTCTTTCATTTCAGATCATTTGTTTTTTTTCTGATGGAGGGACTTTTGGGAACCAAATCAACCCTCTTTTAAAAAAAAAAAAAAAACATGTTTACTAAGATTTCTATACTTGTATGGCTAAGGGATGAAGTCACCTACGCACACGGTCTGAGGCACACGCACACACACACACACACACACACACGCACACACACACACACACGCACACACACACACACCTAATCCCTACTAGGTACATGGTTTTATTTGTGCCTCTTTGGAGACTATAAGCTTTTGTGTCTCCCTGAATATAAGGTAATGTCATGCACAGTGAGCAAACAGGAAAAAACAAATAGATAAAGAGCAAAATATATTCAACCATGAAAATAATGTGAAATTACGAGAGGACGGAGAGCTGAGGGAGACACTGGTGCATTTTCTGCTTCATATAACTGTTCTGAGAAAATACATTAAGATAAAGAAGCTTCAATAAAAACATCGGAGCCAGGAACAGACCATTAAACGCACAATATGTAACTTCAGCCGCTGAGGGTCTCTCAATCCAAACAATAACAGAAAGCTTCATGGTCGTGAGGCAGCGAGGGAGTTGTTCTCTTCGCCACAATTGCAAATGAAAATCTATGTGACGCAGCACCCAGCAAGTTACAATGAATAATTGTGATACATTACAGGTCAGCTACAGACATCCATCCGTCCATCTATCTATCAAGTGTACCGATTAACCTTTTGAGGGTCTCGGGGAGAGGCTGGGGCCAGCTGATTTGGGCGAGAGGCGGGGTTCACCCTGGATAGGTCGTATCTTGGGGTCGACATACAAACACAAACTAAAATTCAGACTCACATGTTCAGTTCAGAGTCTCAACCTGACCTAACCCCAAATTTGTATATGACATTGGATTTTGGGCAAAGGCTGGATTACCTGGATAAAAACCACGCAAACATGACGGGCACATGCAAACTCTGCACAGAAAGGCCCCCGTCCAAAACCAGAATTCAAACCGCAAACCTTCTCCAGTACAAACAGGGGAATGAATGAACAGCCTGCTGGCTAACTGGAGAGCAGTGTGTTTTCCCCAAAGCCGCTGATAAAGCGTAACAATACGAAACGCCAAGTTTTGGATAACTTAGGTACACAAGTCAACAAAAAATATACAACACAAATCAAGTCGCTTTTTGGACATTTCAATGAAGAACTGTTCTGTATTATATCTTTATAATTCAGATCATAAGAAAGCAATTCATTTTAGCTCATAGTCCTGGGAGGGTATAGCATTGATCAGACCATGATTGCGGGGGGGGGGATGACTCCTCCTTATTGAGATATTTGCATCCATAGTGTTATTTGCATCCATAGTGTTACCATAATGTATTCCTCCAATGAGGCCTCACTTACGACAGTTTTCTTCATCACTGTTGTCTGAGCAGTCGTCATCGTCGTCGCACCTCCAGATGGTCGGTATACACCTTTTGTTGTTGCACTGGAACTGTCCATCCTCACACTCATCCGAGGCTGCAACAACAAAACACACACACACACACTTACAAACAGGGTCCAGATGGATGAGAGACAAACCCCCAATGTTGTAGTAACCGCAACTAGTTCAACTGTCATTTGCAAATGAATGCCTAATTGATATTCAGCCTTCATTCAGGTCAATTGGCTGAGCCTCTTTCAGCGTCATGCTCTGTGTTTATTCTTTTTTTTTCTTTCAGTTATTGATCCAGTTTTATTTCAGGATATAATGAGCAGCAGCAGCAGCAGCAGCAGCGGAGGAGGAGGAGGCCCAGAGTCTGTCAGCAGTCATGAGGACAAAGATTCTACTACTGCTCTCCCGATGCAGTATGGATGCTCAGGAACACATGACACACTCTCACAGGCTTTTTTTCCCACCTCCCTCATCCCACACAAGCATTTATTCACACACGGAGACATAACGGATTTCATATTAACTAAGTCTGAATATTAGTGTTAATTATTAAGTTAAGTATTTTTGCTTTTTTTCCCTCTCTTTTAGTAGAAATCACCCACACTGAGTAGGAGCGCTCCCAGTCACTCACCTCTACATCCCACCAAAAACACACGCTCCCACACACACACACACACACACACACACCGGTATATTCTATTGGATTCCTGTCACACTGACCTGCCGTTAGCTGCAGCCTGAGGATGAACAGATGTAAAAGTAGCAGTGTCCTTATATCCGTCCACATGTCTGGAGCAGGTGATGGAGCTCAGCCTCATTCACATCCACTGAACAAAGCCCGAGAGCCGCTCTGCTTGACGCGCTGCTGCGACGCCAGTGCTGCTGCTGCTGCCTGTCTATGTGTGTGTGTGTGTGAGTGAAAGAGAAACTCCCCCCTCCCTCCATCCTCTCCGCCTCATACCACATCCCTCCATCCTCCATCCCTCCGCCTCACTGGCTGCCCGGAGCGTGACGTCAGCACGCAGGGCGGAGCTAGAGCTTACAGAATAGAATGGAGCCGTAAATTGTTTTGATTGGTGTTTTTTTCATTTGTGTGTATTTCTTCTTTACTTTGTGACTTTTTTAAGAAAAGTGTATCATATATTATTGATATACTATAGTTATCATTATGGTGATCATAGAATAGAATTTGTCTTGTTCTTTTCATTTCCACCCTTTTTAAAACATACTATATAATTGATGTTAATTATAATTGCATTAAGATAAGATAAGATGCAGCTTTACGGCTAATGCGAAGAGGAAATTCACAGATGAGACAGTGGCACAAGGAGGGATTTTTTTTAATATAGCTATAATATAAATGGAAATAGTAATTATAATACAATTATTGTAAAGTAGAGAAAATAATGTCTGTTGTTTTGACTGTGGTTCCTTTTGTTGTTTTTCTTTATATAATGTAAATTTGTATCACAATATCAATAGTAAAATAGCACAGAATATCTCACTTACTAATTTATGTGTATAATGTTTTTCATTTCTGTTAATCATTTTGTAACATTAAGTGCTGTTAGTGCTGTATAAAGTTTAGTATTATTACTATATTTTAAAATATAATAGAATAAGTGTGATTATTTTTTATTTTTTAGTTTGAATCTTTATACTAAAACACAGAAGTTATAATTGAATATTACTAATTAAATATAACCAGCAAATATGTGAGTTGTATGAACTTTACAAAGGTAACACGGTCAGCGCCCTTTTAGCCCTTCTGAAGAACAATGGGAGCTGTTTCCTGATTCAGTACCTGGCTGGAGATAAGACTGTGGCTGTGGTTTAAATGGTTAATATTTTTAATTGACACCCACCGAGTCAGTGAAATAAATTTTAGAGCAAGACATGCAGGTTTTGGTGGAACCGTGGTGGGGACCAACAGGAGCAGATGGGTTCAGTAAGGTCAAGCAATGTTGTGTCCCTGTGGTGTCTGGTGTAGATTTTTCGGGGAAGTCATTTCGAGGAAGTCATTTTGGGGAAGTCATTTCGAAGTTCAAACAACTGAGAGAAAGAAAGAAATGCAGTTTTGTTGATTAAGAGAAAAGGAAGATGTGGGACAGTGTGACTTCAGCAGAAACCAGCACGTTGAGCCCCACCTGTTTCGCTCTCTGTACTGTACTGTATCCTGTTCAACAACCACATTATGAATGTACCCCCTGAGCAGTAATGTAATATAATTCTCATCTATATGCAAATTATGAGAGTGCTAAGGTGTACCGCAGGCTGTACTTTCTCCTAGGCAGCAGCAACAGGAAAAGGCCCCTGCACTTCTTTTATTAACAAAACTGCAGCACTGTTGCTCTTACTAAACACAACCAGGTAACAGTTGTCTGCAGATAAAAGTGCATCAATGGCCACAGGGTCCAGTCTCTCTAAGCTAAAGAGAACAAGGCTGTCTTTCAAAACTAGGTCACGACCACTGCTCATCATTTAATGGTGATAAGCTGAGGGATAACTTAATCCCCCCCTCATAACCGCAACATATAGCAAACACACAAAGAGACTCTGACACACATATGCACATATTAAGTAGCACAAACAATCGAATTTGCAGCCATTGAAGTCATGGCAGTGAGGTGAAAATGGATTGTAGTTGGTAGCTGTTGTCATTGTTACACAAGTGCAGTGGTTGTTGAACAGGCGCTCAAATCATTGAAAGGAATTACTGTCTGAAAATGAGTAAGCAACACCAGCCCCAGTGATCAATTCTGATTTGTGAGCGGGATGTTAAGTCAGACAGGAAAACATCACAATACTATTTGAATTCTAACTTTGTGAAAGAGCTACATGCCTCTTCAAAGTTGTAAGGCAAATGACCTGGGAATCACAAAGCAATAAGCTTTTAGCTTTTTTTCCGACATGACCTGCGGAGGAGGTCCAGAGAATTGGGTCTGGACTTTATCTGTAGTTTGCCTTTCACGCACGCACAACACAGCGGGGAAGTTAGTTTTCTGCCTAGACACTTTCACAACAACAAATCCTCCGCATTACTCGGGCGAGAGCAGCCGGGTGCAGCAGGCAGAGCCAGGAAATAATGGGATTTTGTTTACAGCACATTGACATCGTCACTGGCTCTTATCACCACAAACTCACTTGATATATTTGTCAGTGTCTTCTATGTGTGTCTGCGCTTTTTCCCCAGGAGATGTATATTTTCTGTTTGTTTTTTTTACACTTTTGCATCTGTAGAGTGTTAGAACCGGGAAAATCCACTGGGGGGGGGGGGGGGGGGGGGGGGGGGGGGGGGACGACGACTCCTGCTGTGCACTCACATCTGATTCTGCGGACTCTATTACACATGTTATTTGGGCCCGCCTAGCTTGCTCAAGTAAAAAATTAAAACGACTAACATTGATTTAGCACAACAATTGTCTGTGGCCTCATCCGATTCTCACCGATCAGAGATAACACCATCTAAATTGAGTTTACAGTCAATTTGCTCTGAGGAATGAGGAATGAGTCATGACTAAATGAAAATGCTTTTAGCGTGCTGAGGATTAAGCCGGAGGCCGGGCACATCTGAAGGAGAGAGAGACTGTCAGGCATCTGAAATACAGAATTAGTGGAGAGCAGGTTTTGTATACTTCTCGTAGGCCATGCTTGCTCTGGCCTCAGTGCCCGGTTAACTAGGCTCTAAAACACCAGTGTCCATGAACATGGGTGAGCTCAAGAACCAGCTCTGTAAGTCGCCTGCTGTGATTCTTGCAAATAGTTTCATCAAGAATAAAGGAGATGAGGAAAGTAAGAAATACAATTATTTCAAGTGAAAAGAGGAAAAACAAGGAAAAAGCAATAGCAAGAGTTGACGACGATGCTGGCAGCTTTGTGATGTTGTACCATGCACAGCAGTACTTTCATACTGACATCAGAATGCTACAACCTTTAGAGGGTAATGTTGCTTAGGACACCAATTGAATTTACAGTTTTAGCATACTTACATTTACAAGTTTGAGATTAAACAAAGTGCAGATGAAGTTGATTGGAATGTAAGTTTTGCTTCAGTATTTGCACTGTAAACATTACATTACATTTAGCAGACGCTTTTATCCAAAGCGACTTACAATAAGTGCACTCAACCATGAGGGTACAAACCCAGAACCAGAAGAATCAAGAAATCTCTTCAAGAAAGCCAAACTACAAAGTGCTATAGGTAAGTGCCGTATATAAGTGGCACGACACGTCTCCACTTCATCCTGCTTCTCAGAAACGAGGCAAAAATAACCTGGATACTAGTGGTCGACCAATCGCAAGCCAATCTAAGCTGTCAATCATGATATTCAAACCCACTTTCAGAGCCTCAAATAACTGCTTGAAACCAAACTTGTCAGAAAAGGGAGCCCTTTAAAATATATCAAAGTGATAACGACCTAAAATGGTAAAAAACATGTATTTGACATGTAGTTTGACTTTTTACATTGGTTGATGTCCCATCCACTAACAGAGGAGGCAGGATGTATGACCTATAGTGCAGCCACCAGGTGGTGATCACTAAACTTTGGATTCAGTTTACGGGAGCATCTATATATATGATAGATACCAAACGTGAAGGTTTAATTACACACATTCAGCCACACATCACTATGAAATACAGTTTTTATTTTGATTTGGAGTCATTTAAGTTCATACATTAATAATTTCACACAGTTAAATTATTTGTTCCTTCAATAGTTGGTTTACTATTTAATTTCTCTTAGATTGAGTTTTCTGCATGGAGTTCTACTTCCTGGTCCAGCAGTGACCTGAGCTGACGGCGGAGCCTGGTTTTATGCAGAGGACCAAACCAAGAGCTTTGACATCATGGGGGGATTAAAGTATATTTGCTTTGGGATTTACCTTCTATTTATGTAGTTCTCCACTGTGTGTGTGTACTGGTTTGGTCAGTTAGTAAATATTTTGCCCTCATGGCTCAATATGGAAGGTTGTAGCTGTCCAAGTGGAGATGTGAGAAATGCTGCTGATTCTCTGAAACAAACAACTAATGCTAAATTACCAGTCACCCCTACAAGGACACAGGGAAGAAGAAGAAGAACCAGCTGTGGGAGCCCTTCATGCTGGGAGTGGGATGGCTAAGACAGAGTGTTATGTATGGACAGCCAGTAAAATGGTAAAAGAGATGAGGTTGCATGAAAAAAAAAAAAAATGCAATGCAAGATTTCCTTATCCTGTGACACCGACATGGCTATTTCCCCCTGTATCACCAGACTTTTATATACAAGAGAAAATGAAGAGAGACCAAGGAAAACGGAATTGGTCAGACATAGCAGAGGGAAGGTTAAGGACTACACATAATAATACAGAGGGATCAAAGGATCAGAAAGAACACCATATCACCTAACAGTATATTTAGTTGAGATGTTGGTAAAAGCAATGGCATAACAGTGGACAGAGCAAAACAAGATTAAAAAGGTAATAGTATGTTCAGACTCACTACCAGTATTGGTATCATTACAGTCCATGTCAGCCCACAGCAGAGCAGATACTCTGTCTGAAATATACGAAAACACTTTACTCACTATACATCACACACAAACTGCAGATTCACTCGTTAAACAATCATTAAAACAGGAAAGAGCTGTGGTAGCTTTCAGTAAGGCCAAAGCCAAAACAGTAATAAGGAGTAACATCATGACTGACTGGCAATACAATGGGATGAGTGAGGTAAAGGACGCAATCTGTATCAAATAAAGCACAAAGTGGGAGAAATTAAAACAATTGGCAAAAACACCAGAGAGCAAACAGTCATATCAAGGTTAGTAATAGGACACATAGGATTAAACAAAATGCACTTAATAGGGAAACGTCCATCAGGACAGTGTGAATGTGGCTTAGGGGAAGAAACTGTGATAAATGTGATTTGTCACTGCCAGAAATATAAAAGCTACAGAATTGGCTGAGGAAATTGGGGTTGGAAGAGTTAGAAGAATACATGAAGAATTTATTCATTATGGAGGAAGGGAAATATAAAGTCTTGTTTGAGTTTTTAAAAGAAACTGAATTAATGAAGAGGTTAAGGTTTAAGTTGGTGGGGGTATTTCCACAGACCAAACACTTTGATCCACACTCCAGTATAGTAGGTGGTGGTAATGCACCTTAAATGTTAAGTGCCAAACCGCCATTCAAGAAGAAGAAGAAGAAGAAGAAGAAGAAGAAGAAGAAGAAGAAGAAGAAGAAGAAGAAGAAGAAGAAGAAGA